>NC_056741.1:1801825505-1801835505 GCF_019279795.1 Protopterus annectens | reverse complement strand
GCTGGGGGCCTGGTGGTGGTTCTAGTGCATTTTAGAGCTTTTGTTTTCTAACATCTGCTGCAGTGATGGACTGAACAAAAATCATGATTAAGAACATTTTTTCAAGGAAGACATAAAACGTGTTCATGGTTTATTGTTAAATTATGGCAATAGTTTCCAATAAAATGAGAAGATGAACACACATGGGATTACATGTTTTTATAGATAGGAACAGTAGAAAGTAAAGAGCAAGAGATCTCATGTAGGGACAGAGAACATGACTGCAAACAGAGCAAGTTAATAAAGAGTTGTACCATTTGCAGTGTATACCATGACAATCCAAAGGAAGAGTATATACATAGTCAGTACCAGAAATTAACACATTACGGACTATATAGGTTAATAGGTTCATAGGTGTGTACTAGGTTAATTGCCCTGGAGTCTTTACAAGCCTAGCCCATAGGATTATCCTGCCATCGTGCCACCCAACCTTAGTTTCCAGTGCCTTTGTCGAGTAGAGTCACTGGAGTGATCCCCGGGGTGAATTTTCTATTTCCCAACCACTCATCAAGATTTTTCTTGAAGAGGACCAGTGAGGTGCTCTGTTTGACATGTATGGGAAGTCTATTCCATAGCATGGGCAGTCTCTGGGTTATGAACCTGTCCCTCTAGCACGTTCTGTTGATTGTGGTAATGAGGTTGAGGTCTCTGGAGTGTGTAGTGCGGAGGGATTGGGATTTCTTTAGATGTAGCATTTCTAACAGAGCTGGGTCAGACATGGCTTTGTAAGTCAAGCAGAGATTGCCTCTAAGTAGGCGATATGAGGCAGAGAATAGTAGGAGTTTTTTGAGTCTGTCCATATAGGAGAAGCGTTTAAGGCCTAGGATCCTCTTTGTGAAGTACTTCTGTGGCCTCTCCAGTTGTTGCAGGTGTCTAGTGAGGTACATGCCAAATGGGGCATTGTTTTCAATGTTTGGCCTAATGAGGGAAGAGTAGAGGGAGACAATGACCTCTTTCTTCCTGGATGCAAAACCCTTAGTAATGAGATGTGCCACATAGGAGGACTTTCTGACCACAGTGGCAGTGTGGTGGTCAAAAGAGAGATTGCTGTCAACCTCTGTTCCCAAATCTCATATAATGCCTTCTGTGTTCAGTGGACTACCATCAATGTGGTAGTCCATGGGAATTGAGTTTTTCCCAAAGGGGATGGCAACACATTTTTTGACATTGAGCTTAAGGCCATGGTTCTGACACCAGTCGTTGGTCTTTGTGAGGTCTTTCTGTAGAATGTCAACATCACTTGGGGAGTTAATAATGGCTCCCAACTTGCAACTGTCTGTGAACTTTGGCAGCCAGAGTATAAATCATCTTTAAAGATTTAAACTCTTAATGAGCAGCAACCAGTAAACCAAATATATAAAGACCAGTTGTATGAAAAACTATGCAGAAAGCACACAAGGCAAACACACATATTACAAATATATGTGGTAGGTTATACAGAAACTGGAAGAAACTAGACAAATCTAGAATATTCTAATCACATATCAAATTTATTGTAAGCATACTAGAAGTGCATTTATTTACAATATTAAGTCAAGAACATTGCATCTAGCCAAACACTAAGGAAGTAAAAGTAAAAAAAAAAAAAACTAAGTAGCACACGGTTTGTCACGAAAAACAAATTCTGAAGGCATATTTACACATTGCATCTGTTTCAACAGAAGCAGCCAGTACTTAGTAATATTTTGCCATACTATGTATAATACATGTGTATTTCATCTATAAGCTGACTTTTCTGAGAAAAAAAGCAATCACACCTTGAGTACTGCTGTAGTCTTTTGAGTTGAGCATTTAAATATATAAAACAGAAAGTGAACAGTTATATGACAATACAAAGGTCTCAACATACCTAAAGGTATGTTAAAATGCGAATGTGTACAGAATATATTTTTTTATTTTGCATTTGACTTTATGGCATGCAGAAAACATTTGTTCCAAATAGTGCTAGAATAAGTTATTACATTTTCTGCAGTAATTTATTGTCATCATTAGTTCTTTCATCAAGCCCTTGTTGCAGCAGATTCTCACGTCAGTTCATTTGTTCTTGAGCAGAGAAAAAACCCACTCAGCAAATACAGAACCCCAGTAATAACAGCATCAAATGCAGTTAGATATGGTCCATCTTTAAAAACCTTTTGCCACTTCTCCCCGGGTGACGTAGCTCTCATCTCTTAGTGCTATAAATCTGGACAAAGCCTAAAATAGTGGTGGGACAAAGAACCAAAAATATGGACAGATTTTAAATATTGCTCTTACAGACTTAAAAAATTGCTAGAATAACATGATTTGTGTTAGCATGCTTTTTCTGAAGGATATCATGTCTGAAATTCAAATGTATGTCATTAGATAGTGACTTCAATCCTCAGTGTTTTGCCAGAATCACTACAGATTTTATGAAGAACAGACCAAAAATATGAGGCAAAAAATCTGGACATTCTGCGAAACTCTGTACGTTTGATAAGTGTGCCTGGGGATAATTCTGTCTTTAAGATGGGTCTAGATTACTGAATAGTCATTAAAATGCCCATCTTCATCGGTCTCCTGCCGCTGAGAGTAGTGGTCACCTCGAGTATGTCAGCAAATGTATAAGGTTAGTTCAGAGATATTTTTGATAGTGACAGCAGTTACCTGTTTAATGTGAGGTCACAGCATTGTTTGAAGTACTTTATCCTGCCTCAGGAGACTTCCATAATGTCTCTGTGTAACTTGGTGGATGGCATGCTCTCCAGGGGCTTCATTAATCCGCTAAGTTTTCCACCAAATAAGGAGTCCTCAGTTGTAGTATGAAGCTTGTTTTTAGGAGAGACCATGAAAAAAAAGAGGTTTCATGGCAGTCAGCTATGTTTTTTTAAGTATGCATTGAAGTTAACCAAAACTATGTTAACTCATTTCCTCCAGTGGAGCTCTGGAAGCTTGTACTGTACCTTCCAATGGGCGGAGCCTAAGCTTTTTGATAGAATAAAATTATGTCCTATTATTTCAAACCAATGTTCATATCTCTGGAACCAAAGAGATTACTGAAATGTGTAAATTTCAAACTCCAGCACAAAATTATTTTTATACTGGCAGTATTCTATAAGTTCTATGTCTTAGAATGAATTTTATAAGTCACAATAAACACAGTAACTATTAAGTTTGTAATATATCTGAGCCACCACTCAAGTTATATTCATACAGTCATCAACATTTTGTTCATCCAGCTGAGAGCTTTCATATGACACTAAACAGTTCTGCCTGTGCTAAGTGGTTGTTGAGATACTTAGGAAAATATGAAATTTATGGCACTATAAATAAATATTATATGAACAACAATATCTCTTTACCTGCCCTAGACAGAGGTCAAATATCAATGCAGTTGTGTTTGGTATACCATAAGCTTTAAGATGAAATCTTTTAATACTTTGTATGTCGCATGGTTTTGGAACTATCATTTCAAATATGAGCAAGGAATATTTGATACCTAGAGGCATCAGTAGGATGTTACTGCAGAAATACCTGGAGGTGTCACTCGGCTGTAATGAGTTAAGAAAGAAGTAACAGTAATGAAATGTTGGCAGACTTGTATCCTGTCCCTGCTCGATTTCCGCAAAATATTATCATATCTGACATAGGGTATCCTCTTCTCCCTGAAAGGATGTATGACTGCAGTGCTCATAGATTTTACACTGTTCTGTCAATGGCTGGGAGAAGAGATAGGCACTTAGCTGGCACATCTCAAAAAGAAGTTCAAATTCCATGTTACAGAACTCAGTGAAGTTTATCAAATCCTGGATGTGTGTTGCATAACCAGAAAAAGAGCCAAACAGGTTTAAGACAAATGTCACCACATCATATGTAAGCTCTGCTGCAGCTTTGTTTGCTGCATTGTGAATGATGTGGGCACAGCAACTGGCTTTCTTGAGTTATGGGCACTTTTCTTTTAATTGAGTATATAATCCAGATTTCTTGCTGTAGTTCACACTTGCATTATCAGCACTGTATGCTGTTAGAGATCCATGGCAAACTTTTTTCCAAACTTCCTGCAACTTGCTCTGCTATGACGTCAGCCAGTTTACCTGGGTCCTCAAAGAAATTCTAATGCCCATTCATAGTTCCTTCATCATTCAAAAAAGTACCAGACAACAAGGTGAAATAATTTTAAATTCCCTTTATTAGAAGTATCTGATGCTATAGTAAATGCAGTTCCAGGCTTCTGCAGGGGTCTTGTAGGAAGCTTTCAAGAGAGTGTGATCCCAAAAGATTTTTGACCATGGCTTCAGCGTTTGTACTTTAATATGACAGCATTTTTGCAGTAACCGAGTCCGCATACACTTGGCTAGGCAGCTTTAGCCAACAGTCCAAACTGCTAAATATGCCTCACTGCGTGGAATACTTCAGCTGATTCAGATGCAATAATCATCTCTTTCCATCAAGATTTGGATTTCTAGTCCACTTTATCAAGAAGTCATTAGTTTTGACTTGCAGGACAACACTCTTGTGGTGTTCAGTTGCCTCAAGTCTTGACATGTAATTTTTTCCAACATGGCTTACCAGGAATTCTTGTTTGAAGTATCTGCAGAATTCTTTCATTGTGCCATTGAGGTTTCCTATTGAGTCAAACTGTCCTCTTGATGTCTTGCACCTTGCAGGTGGCCTGAGTTGTTGGTGCTGCTGATGTCATCATTCTTGAAAGATGGAACTGTCTATGTAGGGAAAACAATAAAAAGGTATTAATAATTGTAAAACTCTGAATTGATATTTACTTATATGATTTATAATAACCACATAAGCATATCAGCTGACCAAAGTAGGAGTAATGCTTCCAGCAGCCCCTTGCTTGCAGGGTCCATCAGTTTGCTGACCTCTGAAGTTGGAGTCTGACTCTGTATGTCGGCTTATCTACTACTGCCCATCTGTTACTACCCAAGTGAAAAATGACATGTTTATAAAAGTACAGTTAGAATTGTAACACTAAACTAGTCCAGCAGTCAGAGACGGCCTTAGGTTAACTGGCTCTCTAGGAGAAAAGGTTCCATAGCACCATCCACCCAACCTGGCTTATTCACACTATCTAGATTGCATCATTTTCTTCCTTTCTCACAGTTGGGCTTGCTTTTCAGTTTTCTTCCTGAAGTTATTCATTTGTTCATTCAACAGATTCTGCTTCAGCAAAACTGCACTATAACTGCAGAGGAAACAACTGCACTAAGTCATGGGTTCTAGATGCTCTAAAGTACATTTCATAGGTTTTAAGCAATCTTTTTCATTCAGTGATTGCCTGAAAACAAACATGATCAGAGAGATTAATTTCTAATAGTCAACTTTGTTTTCCTTGCAAACTTTCAACTCATCCTAACTAACCAAGACTACACTGTAATACCTGCACTGGAAATAACTGCATTAAGCCAAGAATCTGGAGCCACTCTCCCCAGGAGCCATATGGTTTCTAAATGCTCTAAGAAGCATTTTTGAGTATTTTTTTAACTTTTGATTAAATGATGGCTTCTTCCTGCATCTTTTCAACACACCCTAACTGACCCAGACAACCTAGTAATAACTAAATTAAGCTGCCGGTTGGGGAGCTCTAGGTACACCGAAGCCATGGGGTTATAGAAGCTCTGAGAAGCATTTCAGAGCCCCCCCCCAATGTTTTGATTTAATGATGGCCTGAACGAAAATCATGCATACAGAAAATAATTTCAGTCCTACTTTATTTCAAGAAAGAAATAAGTTGTATCCAAATTTTAATTCTCAAAGCTGTCCATACACAGTTCAAAGTAAACTGAGAAGACAAATGCTTATAAGTTTGCCATGATGTTTCAATATATGTATGTAAAGTGAATATCTTCTGTAGTTTGTAATTCTAACAGCTGCACTGCTTTTTTTTTTCTCCTTGTACAATGAAAAACTCCTATTTTATTACTTTATGTATGTATTTTGTAATGTTGTCTGTACTTGTATCTGTAATAACTGCAGAGCTTTTCTCCCTGGGCCTATGGTGAAAATGAGATCACTCCCAGTTGGGCAGTCCTGGTAAACAAAGACAAACTGATAAATTTATCATATCTGGGAATAGTACCTGCTCCCCTACCCCCCACCTCAATATAAGCAGTCACTTTCTGTGTGTTTCCCTCCGGTGTTAAATTGGGAAAAAAAATTAAGGCATATGTGCCCCACAGTCATGTCAAGCTCTGCCACTGTCATATTGATATACACCATGCCTCCTCCTCATCCCCTACCCCTAAAAGTCAGCCACCTTCTGTGTACTCTGATGTCAGACTGCTGTCAAGCATACTTAAAGAGCATGCTGATTTATTCTCCCCCAATAGATGGCCACCTGTATGTGCTACAGATGTTTGCTTGCAAGGAAAATAGGGGTAAAAAAAGATTACACTAATATTTCTAGCTTTTACTTCTAGAAATAGGTTACCTTCATAAGGTCGCGATCAGTTTGTCCAATGTCTAAATGCCCAAAAGTACAATGGCAAAATATCATAATGTCGAACCAAATAGTATTGAATGTAAAAAGTGCAAATGCACTGTGCCATCCAAATAAATAACTTATGTCTGAAGTCGGGATTCCACATATTAAATTTTGACATATTGCCGCTAACACATTCTGTAATTCAGTTATATCAGCTGATATCATGCATGATCACACAAACCATTCTCGACCATATGGAGGTAAACCCTAGAAAGAGTATAATGCTCCTTTATAAGATTATAGTGACCCTTTGAAGATGGTGAGGAAAGTGAAAGAAATAATGACCACCCTGTCTTCATCCCAATACACGATGTAGTGAACTCTGAGGTTTGGGAAGAATTTTGAAAAAAAAAATGAGAATACTGGTGCCCCTAACAAGTACAGAGACCTCCTGTGTACACCTAAGAGGAGGGCAGATTTTAGACTAGATGTAGGTCTGGGCATTTTATAATGTGACAACGGGTGTCATTCATTTACTTTCATCCAGACAACAGGCACCAAGCAGTTATAGCCACTTCTATGTACAACTCATACATCTGATTGTGATAACAGAGGATCACCATGTGATGTATTTCATCTTTGTTCCAAAGAAACAATTGCCACACATTAAAATGTTGCATGTTGCTTCAAATAATCACATTATTGCTGCAAATCCAAAATAATAAGCAACAGCCACAGGCAGCTAGTTTGTAGTTTGTGTCTGTAAGGGAAATACCTTATTCATTATGCCAAGCTCCCAACCCAAATATAATATACACCTCTGCAATGTTTCGAACCTGAACCCATCACCCCTGCAGAACACCACATTAACCCACCACGCCACACAACTCTTGTCATTTTCTTCCATATCAATTGTCCACAGCAATTATACCTAATCTCTCTCTCCATATCAGGTGGCCAGTTAAGTAGTCCATCTTACTTCTCACAAATGCACAGTAGCTCGGCTAAGCCAGAAAGTGACTGCTTAAACTGAGCAAATGACCAAAGGAGCAATTAATTTCATCCAGCCACCCCCAACCCCCACCCAGCAGTTACAGCCATGATGTAGAAACCAACAAAAAGCCAGCAGATAAGTAATATACACTCCAGCGAACCAAGCACTTCAAATAATACAGTGCTGAGGACACACAAAACTTTAATAAATAAACTACACACAAAGATAAAAAAACAAGAAATTGAGCACTTTCACAGTCTATTGGCTGCTTCTTCAGACCTACTAACACAGTGCATCTGAATTAATTATATACACACCTAACATCAATTAATCAATTACATAGTAAAAACTTTTCTATCCATAAAGTTATAGCCAAATGTCTATCTATAATATAGCTTATAAAAAACAGAATTATTATTGTAAAAGTGGACGTGTCATAAGCACAGGCTTTAGAGTAACACACTCATTTAAGCCAGGGAGCTTATCTTCATTCAGATGCACTATTCACTCTAGTTCCCTCTGTTATGTGAAATTTTTAGAATCACCCTTCCTCTTATTAAACTCTCTATCTGGAAACCTTTTAAAGGATGTATAAATAGACCTCCACTATGAACATACTTACAGTTCTTGCAACGCCTACAGGGGAATGCACCCTGCCGTTGTGATGAGGGAAGGTTATAAACCACCATCACAATGGCAGATAGAGATATCTTTATATGCAGACGGTGCAACAAAACCCTTAGTTTATTTTACATACTGTGTAAAGTGGTTTAGTTATTATGTAGGGAAGACCAATAGGACACTGATAGAAAAGGTATTAGAACATGTTAATGATGTAAGACATAAAAGAATGAGAAGTGCATTAGCAGTACACTTTAGTGACCTTGGAGCCGGTCAAGATTTTAAGTTTTTTGTGTTAGAAGTTTTAAAGTGCAATAAGAGTGTGTGTGTATGAGGGGGGTGATTTAAAAAAATGTCCATGTTCCATGCTGTTCCCTTGTTCCACATTGAAAGAGCCCATCCCACATTTATTTTAAACATCCCCTGAACTTCCTTGTGGAAGTTGTTAGCCGGTGTTAGCACATGTTAGACATTTTGCCCATTTGTTCCACATTGTGTGATAGGTAATTTTTCAGATTTTGGAGATGGAAGGTTGAGAGTTATATTTCTTCCACTGACACCACACCATTCCCCTCCTCTCAGTCCATTGTACAAATAACATGGAAAAAAACTCATTCAGTGTTCTTCACACGTATATTTCTATGTTGCAAAGTTACGGGAGTACAGACTTTGCAACGTCAATATAATGTGACTTGAATCAGGTCAACTGGAGCACCACCCTCATGGAGCACTGGCTATGCTGCAGGCACATTTTTTTCTTCTGTAAGGGTGATTTACTTATTTATTTATTTTTTAGAGTAAAAAAAAAACATTGCAATAAAAAATTGAATGGGGAAAGTGTGCTCCTACAAGAATGGCACCCTAGCTGGTTGCCTAGTTCACTTATGCATAAAGCTGGACCTGATACCACTCAAGTAATAACCAGATTAACAATTCAATCTACCAGTGTATAACAGCAATACTACTGCTTGCTTGCAGAGTCCACCAGTTTACAGATTTCTAGAGCTGGAGCTTATTCTCATTGTGTCCTCTTATCCAGCATTGCCACTACTTAACCAGCAAATCCCAAACATGTCTAAAAATAAAGAGCATTATGTAATACTAAAGTACTATTTACTTTACAACATTTATAACCAGATAAATAAATCCCCTTGCCACAGTATAACAGCAGTGCTGTCAGTCTCCCTGCTTGCAGTGTTGCCCAGTATTATACGCATATTTGAAGCTCAAGTCTGACTCACTATATCCTCCTGTTGTTGGCCAATGCCTGTCTGCCACTGCTAGTAACTAAAAACAAAACACACACTTAGATTTTTAGAAATGTAAAACTAATCTATTAATAGTAACAATATAAAATACCTTATTTGGGTATAACACCAGTACTCCCATTCCTTACTGGAATAGAACACCAGTACCCCCACTCCTTACCAGAGTAGGACACAATACTCCCACTCCTTACCAGAGTAGGACACAATACTCCCACTCCTTACCAGAGTAGAACATCAATACTTTCCCTCCTTACCAGAGTAGAACAGCAATATTCCCACTTCTTATCAGAGTAGAACACCAATACTACCATTCCTTTCCAGAAAAGAACACCAGTACTCCCATTCCTTACCAGAATAGAACACCAGTACTCCCACCCCTTACCAGAGTAGAACAGCAGTTTTCCCACTCCTTACTGGAGTAGAACACCAGTATTCCCACTGCTTAACAGAGTAGAAAACCAGTACTCACACTCTGGGTCTATATCACATGGTCGAAAGCTAATAATAGCGAATGACCACAACTTTGAAACCACCAGAACTCAAAGTTGTTATTGTGGGTTCACACTACAGTGTAAACAGGGAGTCGAAGAAGAAATCCAGCACCCCGAGCAGTAGTAGCAATAAATCCTTTATTAAACCAGACCGGTTTCAGCAGTCAGTGCTTCCCATGCTTTC
>NC_056741.1:1801780505-1801820505 GCF_019279795.1 Protopterus annectens | reverse complement strand
GCCACTGGAACCTCACCCTCACTCATAAACTTATTAACCACCCCCTCAACATCCCTTCCCTTCAAACCCTTCTCCAACCCTATCACCCCACAAATCAAGCAACGAAAATCAACTCACTGTTATCAAACCCAAAACTCAGCAGGAGAAGCCATATTTTCATGTGCCATATCTAAACTTTGGAACAATCTTCCACCCTCTATAACTACTCTACCTTCCAGCAGCCTTTTCAAGACTGCACTCAAATTCCACTTAAATTTGCATTGGCTTTGTCCTTGTTCTAATCCAGACTAACACCCCCAGCCTTACCTCCCCCCACCTAGACTCTTAACCCAACTATACTACCACCACTACTAACCACAGTCAGAATTAGCTAGTTGTCTTTACATACTTTAAGATCTTGTCTGACAACTTTGTTACTAATTTTATAAACAACAAGAAACTATCTTAACTTGCAACATTTACTGTATATACTGTTGGTAATAAATATCTTGTTATTGTACTAAAGCCAACAACCTGTAGTGCTGATTACTATTGCTGCAACTTTGTATCTCTATCATGTACATGATGTGGAGCTTTTCTTCCTGGGTATCCGCTGAAAAAGGACCTGCATCCAGTTGGAATTTCCCGGTAAACAAATGTAAAAAAAAAATAAAATAAATAATGGTTTAGCTCCCGTGTGGATCCCCTCAAATTATTTATGATGTGATCCCTGTTATTCATACTAGGGGTATTATATAATTATTGATCATGGGATGGGTAAGGACAATCTAACACCAAACTGGATAGGTTAATTTAAGTATCAAAAGAGAATCTGGCTAGGCTTAAAATGGCCTGCAAAAATAGTTAGCCAAGGACTTACCTATGAGAATATAACCAGATAAGTAGGCTGACCGACAGACCCTTTTCAGCTACAATCCAGGCCAGAATGACAAACAATACAAATTAAAATGGTGACATAAGGATAAAAGCAAAGTAACAATACCATATGAGAGAGAGAGAGAGAGAGAGAGAGAGAGGGAAGAAAAAAAGTGCAATAAAAGAGTTGTATAGGAGTCTTATATACAATATAGGGAGTATGATATTTACAGTTTTTACAGATTTAGGTGCACTATGAAATTAGATACTTACTAAAGACCTCTAAAAGCTGGGATTATTGCATCTTTATGGATAGACCCAGAGGAAAATAATATAAAGGTAACCCAAAAGATTATGAAACTTTTGTTATGCTAGTAGATAGAATCTTAGTGTCATGAAATTTTACATAAAGGGGATTAATTCAGAATGACAGAAAAGTCCGTTGTTAAGGCAAAAGGTGCAACTACAGCTATACTTTCCTTTAAATGTGGGAAAAGGGACCATGTTGCCAAATACTTATTCTATTGTGAATATTAAATATGCTAACAAATGTGTGACAGATATAATAATCTATCAGTTCAATAAAAACCTCTGTTAGAATTGTAGCTACATTGTGTTGCTGTGCAGCTATTAGTGTCCTATACATATGGATGGTTGAGAACTGCAGGAGTTTGACCACCCTTATAAAGGGTCAGTATGTTTGTAGGTGCATGACTCTGACAACAGATGACACAGGAAGTAGTTGTATGTCCATGGTGACAAGAAGCATAACCCGATTCCTCAGCTGGAGATCCAAATAAGGTTTGAGAATGTGCTACACCCTGTTAAATTTCTACTACTTAACTCATAACAAGATAACTGGGAAGGATATATCTTACTTTAAAGAGCTGTGGAAATAGTGGGATGGAGGGTAATGCCTTTGACAAACTGATCATAGGTGTGTACTAGGTTAATGACAACATATCTCCCTTATTTTATTTCAAATATTTCCTTATCCCTCATGAAAAAGGATATTCTGGTAAATCACTGAGGATTACTCCAGTCATTAGAGTTTCATAGTTCTTATTAAAAAAATGCATATTTATGCAAATAAACTGTTCTATTACTTTATGGGCTTAGAAGTAGAGTCTGTGTAAGACATGGGTGTATGTGTTGATGTGGGTGTTGTGAAAGAGTGCATTTGGGGCTGCTGAGGGCATGCTGAGGGCATTTGTTATGCATATTTCATCTAGGAGGTCTTTGGGGTTTAAGGTTATATTAGCGTGCCTTAGCATATGTGAGTCTATGTATTTGTTTTGCACTGTGTGTGATGGGTGCAACATGTGTACTACTGACAACCTGATTGACATTAGGAGTGCTTTATGTGAGAGCTTTGCCTCCAGTGACATTGTGTAAATACATATCTCACATACCTTATAAGTTTGTTTGAGAATTAGCTGGCTCTCAGTAAGCATGAGGCAATTTCTACATTGCCTCAGGATGTCCACATTCACCAAGCTGGTAAAAGAGATAGTGAGAAAGTTTTTATCCATGGCAATAGGCCTTTATTATTGATTAGATGGTTGCAGTGAGAATATAAAGTAATGTCAGGAGTATCTTGTTTGCAACTCTGCAAGTCATTTTTGTCACTGCAAACTAGTTGCCTTGTGTGCAACTAAGTATTGCTGAAATTTCAAGGGTGCTTTTACAGAAGAAATGTCAACTCAAGGTGCCAGCGTCTATACATGGCACTGCTAAACACTTGAGGAGAAACTATAAATGTAGACCCTGATGATTTATGGGTTAAGTATTTATGGAGATATTCTGAAGTTAAGTTAGACAGCAGCTAATCAAGCAGTTTTTACTGAAAAGTATGAATTAGCTTTGTCAAGACTGATGAGTAACAGGGTTTTACATTGTTGGTTTCTACCTAGCTTTGCTGGTCTCAGCACAGTGTCATGCTGTTGGGATACAATGCCCCTTCTCTCACCAGAAGCAACAAACTAGCACCAATCTGAAGATGAAAAGCAGGCTACATGCTCTTTGGTGATCAGATGTCTTGTCCCAGATGACACAGGGGTCTGTAGGCTTGTTGTAGTTTTCATGTAGATGTCATGAATAGTAACCAGACCAGTCAAGAAGGTCATACACAGATACTCACTGCCCAATCAGTCAGGAATCAATACTCTCAGCAAAAGCAAATACAAATATAAGCACAAATTCCAAACTGGCATCTATGAAGCAGTTATCATGCTTTCTGGTGGTCAGACATCTCCAAGAGATAATGTCTTTGTGCTCCTTTTCTCACCAGGAGCAAAACAGAAGCACTAACCCCAAGAAGACTACTGAGATGCAGAATGTGGGCTCTCCAGTAATTGGTGGCCTTGGACCAGATGTTTGAAGTCAAACAGAAATTAAGTGGCATTAAATACAGTTACACATTAGACAGACAAGAAAGAGAACTGCCAAATAAATATATTATATCAATGTGTTAAAGCTCAGGAGAAAAGTACAGATATCTGTAATAAACCTAGCAGCTAAAGTTAGGGAAACTAATAACAAAAATCGACCTTTTGTCCCTACTTGTAGATGGCACATTATCAACCCCCAGAAAAAAAGGATGTACAACTTCCTGCTAAGAAACAAAGAAATACTCTCGGAAGCATATGGTAAAGCAAACTTAAATATCACATTGAAATGAACTTAGTGGAGAAGATCATCTTTAACCCCTACAGGATTCCTAAATCTTAGAAGAAGGTAGTCTGAGACGAGGTGAAAAAGATGCTCCAATTTGGGTTATTCAAGCATCCAAAAGGGAGTGGAAGAACATGTAGTTTTTGTTTCAAAACCAGATGGAAGCATTACATTCCACAATGACCTCCGAAAACTAAATTATATTTTTTACCACCCTGGACTTAACAAAAGACCAGTGGAAGAGTCCCCTCGCAGATAAAGCTAAGGAGAGCAGCCTCTTTGCCACCCCTTATGGCCTGTTTCAGTACAAAGGCTTCCCATTTGGCCAATGATTAATGGATAGGGTCCATAAAAGTTATCTATGACACTGCACATCTGAATGATGTGATGATACATTTGGATGACTTGGATTCACACCTAACAAAAGTACAAGATGTCTTGAGGTCCCTTAAGCAAGCAGAGTTTACAGTGAATGTTCTTAAAAGTAAAATTTACATGACAGAAGTAAACCTTTTAGGTTATGATGCAGGAAGGAGGATTATTAAAATACAGGAGGAGAATGTGGGGACATTAAATAATTGGCCAGTACTTCAGATCAAGAAACAAATTAGGGCCTTTCTTGGCTTCTTTGCATATTACAGGGCATTCTTGTCTCCACCACTATTGCATGTCTTCTCACTGTTGTGGCATCCCCAACTTTACTAAACACTTCATAGCTTACACTAACATGTCTTATGTAGGTCAAGGCACAATACTTTTCCAAAGCTGGCTGGAGATGAGCATCAAGTTTGTTAGTTTGCTAGTGATTCAGATATTTTGAGGCTTTGAATAGAAGTCTCAGGTGTAAAGTTGGCAATAAATTTGTTTGCAAGGAAAGTGTCAGAATAGGATGCACCATTATGAATTAGTTCTGAACAATATAGGGTATTGTTTGTTTGTTTGTTTGTTTCCTAACATAGCCAAAGAAGGAGTTCTGCTTATTTTTGGTTTCAGAAGCTAGCCTGTAGAATGTACAAGGCAAGTGGAACATTGCCAATTTATGCCTCACCAATACCCATATTTAGGCCCTGTATCCTTTTCAAGGAGGGATAGGCTAGTTATGCCAGGGATGAATTTATGAATATTCATCTAATTGCTTCTTAAATGGAAGATAGTGTGTTACATTGATCTGGAGAAGACATTTTTCCCAGAGAAGTATTGGTCACTGCATGACAAATCTGTCTCTCCACCATGAATGGTTTATTTGTTGAACCAGGTTCAGATATCTGGTGCTAATATTCATAAGACTATTTGATTTGTGGAGAAATAAGAGGTTTTTGACTGTTGTATCTCTAATGTCCTGGAAAGCAATAAGTAACTCATTCTAAGGTGTCTGTAGGACATTTATTTATAGGAAGAAGGCCTCCAGTCATAATCATTTTTGACAGGAAACTTTGGGGTCTCTCTAATTGCTTGATATGTTTAGTAAGATACATCCCAAATGGGGAGTTATGTGCTGTGTTGGGCCTGGCCAGTGCAGAATATAGATGGGTCAGGACTTCATTGGACCTAGAGGAATTTCTCTTTGTGATTAGCCGTGCAAGATAGAAGGATTTCCTGATTACTCTAGCAATATGATGGTCAAAGGAGATGGCGTTATCTGCAATTGTTCCAAGGTCTCTCACAACATCTTCATTTTGGAGAGTGATGTTTTCTTTATTATAAGCTGGCTAGAGGGTTTGTTTGCCAAATGCATCAACATTGCAATTTTTAGCCTTCACTTTTAACCCATTTTCATCACATTAGCTTTTAACATGTATACGTTCACCTTGTAACATCTGCATGTCAGAAGTATATTTGTAATACTTAGTTCTCAATTGTTGTCAAACTTGGTTATCCAGAACTGCAGATGTTTGATTTGGAGATGATATAAATATATGTCAAATAGGAAAGTTAGCATACCTCTCAACTGTACAGATTTTTGCAGAATGTCCAGATTTTTGCCTCATATTTTGGCCCGTTTTTCATGCAAATTAGTGGCAAATCATTAAAGACTGAAGTTAAGAAATGATGACAGACATTTGAGTTTCAGACGTCCTACCCTTCAGAAAAGTCATGGTAATGACAACCCTGTTATTCTATCAACTTTCGAAGTTTGAAAAAGCAATATTTAAAAATTGTCTATATTGTTTGGGAACTTTGTCCCACTTTTATTTATGGCTTTGTCCAGATTTCTGGCTCTAAGATGTTGAAAGGTATGGGAAAGTATGTTGCACAAAACCCTATTGTACCCCACTACATACCTTCTAACTGTCCACATTTTTGCAGAATGTCCAGATTTTTGCCTCATATTTTTGGTCTGTTACTCATAGAATTTGTGGTTTTCTGATAAATCACACAGATTTGCATTTCAGACTTCCTACCCTTCAAAAATGTATGCTAACAGAAATCTCATTGTTCTACCAACCTTTTTAAGTTCATAAGAGCAATGTTTAAAATCTGTCCCTATTTTTGGGCCTTTGTCCCTCATCATTTTAGGTTTTGTCCAGATTTCTTGCACTAAGAGATTGAGAGGTATGCCCCACTGGATTCCGTTCATCAGACAATTTGCTATCTGTTTAACTACATGGAGATCAGTTTGCCATCCATGAACTTGTTGACAATTTTGGCAAATGGTATAGCATCAAATGCTTTGGTATAGTCACCGATGTTCATGGCCTTGCGCTATCCTCTCAAGAAAAAAAAAATCCAGATTTACTTGACAGACTCTACTCTTACTAAAGACATAGTGCTAATCATCAATTCCTGAAAGATTTTTTATATTGTAGTTTATTAGGTCTTATGACCTGAATGATGGCCTTTCACATGAGACTTGTCAGGCTAAAGGGTCTGTTATTCCCTGGTCTGCAGTTATGAAGAGGCATCACAACTGCTGCATGCCAAACCGCTGGGACAAAGCCAGTGGATAAGTTCAGGTTGAATAGTTTTAGAAGCAGGTCCAACAACATGTTTTTAGCACTGTTCAGCAGGTAACCAGGTATGTTATCACATCCCACAGAGAATGCATTTTTTTTATTTGTAGAGTGTTCTCTTCTGAAGATTCACGAGTTTTTCTTCTGTTGTATTGTTTATATCAGTGGGTTGTTGTTGAATTTCCTATGACATTTTGTTCTTCTAGGGACTGCTACCTCTGCATGTTTCTGAATAGTGTATAATTAATTCCTTAGTGAAGCTTGCTGATGTATTAAGTTCAGGCAAGGTGCAGTCATAAGTGAATTTTGATATTTTGTCACAAAGTAGGTTGATGTTAGCAGATTCATATCAGTCCACTTGTAGATTTATTTACTAAATGCTGAAGGGAATCATTACCTTTATTTTATTTATTTGATATTTTGAATCAGATAAGTGAACTGATTACTTTTTCGGCCATGATCTGGGCTTCAGAAGAACAAAGTACATACTACACTACAAATTGACAACAAAAGTGAAATCACATTATATGACAGCAAACAATGCAAATCAAAAGCAAATACACATAGAAAAGAGGTAGTTAAGAAACAGTTGTACAATATTTCAAGCAATGGGGAAATATGTGCAATATTTACGGTATTTACTGGGTGAAGTTCTTTAAGCAGAGTGATACCTGTATGCAGTACTTGAAAATATTGCCACTATGGTAAATCTAGCAGCCTTCAACAATGTATCCCTCACTGCAAAGGTAATTATAAGGAGTTTCTTCTAGCAGTTACTTCTTCCTTGAAGCCAGCTAATTAAATCTGAGAACATGTTTATCTAGGTAGCTGATTCCATATTGTTGCCGCAACTTTAGTGAAGGCCCTTTCCACTTTGGTAATAAATAAATGTTGGCTCATTCATAGATTAGTACTAAGCTAACGGCCCCTATGGTCCATTTTAAGCCTAGCCAATTACCCCATGTGAGAATCAAACCCTCCACCTTGTATCTTTAAGGTAAACACCTTAACAATTATGCCAGCCTCCTCTCCCTTGTCAAGGTAATGTTATTGTCCTGACTTCCTCTCCGTGAATATGATATTTCTTTTATTTGTATGGTTGATTTCAGTGGGGGACACTGACCCAGTGTGACAAATTTGAACAGAATGCTGAGTACCATAGTGGCACCACTCTCTAAGAAATTAAAGTGCTGTGTTTGCTTTTAAACTAGAAATACAAAACAACGCATTTTGTTTTCCAGACCTTGTAGCTTTTGCGTATTGGCTCTAGAGTGAAGTATTAAAGGTAGGTCATATTCATTTCTGAGAATGAGGACATTTCTAGCTGTAGACTACCTTGCAATTTGGGATAATAGGTGTGAAATTTTATAGCAAAGTTTCACTGATGAAAATGTTTTCGTCAGTTTTTGAATGCCCTGAAAATTTTAAGACAGAGGTCATGGGTTATCCCATGTTTTCCTCTGTATTACTAAATTGTTAGCTTTTCTCTCTTCTAATGTTGTAATTTTTTTTTTTAAATCTAGATTGGCTCATTCTTTGACCAGCTCATTTATTCAGTTAACACATAAATTTACAGGGATGACTTCATTTTAACATACTGACTGTCCTAAACCATCATGGCTGACAAACAGTTAAAACACACACACACACACACACACACACACACGCACACGCATCTTCCCTGATCCCTGGTTGATCTTACTTTAGCCAAGGACCATGACTGAAACTAGATTAAATGCATTATATATGTACCACTGCAATTGGTAGGTATACCAGCAGAGAACAACCCAAATAGATTAGGGGTACTGGCACTTCCCGTCACATGGCACAGTTTTAATTCATCTTTATTCACTTGGCTAAGAGAAGAACATTACACAGGTTAAACATGTACACTTTTAGTAGATATAAACACAAAATATTTCAGAAGTCATTTTGTTAATTACCTTTATAATTTTAAAGAAAATGTTAGATTTTTTTTAAAAAGTTCCAAATTTTAAACAGTAAGGTAATGAATAATAAAGGAGAGAATTGCTAATTTTAATTAACTATTATACCATGATCCCCCCAAAACGTGCACGCTGATTGGCCAGCGTGCCCGTTGTAAATCGAGTTATACTAATGGAAAAAGGTCCGGTCGCCCGGACTTTTTTCCATTAGTATAACTCGATTTTTTAAAACACTGTCTCGCTATGTTAAATGGGTTTAACATAGCGAGACAGCTTTAAAATAAGCAACGGAGATCTCCGTTGCTTATTTTAAAGCTGTCTCGCCATGTTAAACCCATTTAACATAGCGAGACAGGTTTTAAAATAACCAACGGAGAAAGCAAGATCTCCGTTGCTTTTATAGCTATGTTAAATGAGTTTAACATGGCGAGACAGTTAAAATAAGCAGCGGAGATGTCCGTTGCTTATTTTAAAACTGTCTCGCTATGTTAAACTCATTTAACATAGCGAATACTAAAAAAGCAACGGAGATCTTGCTTTCTCAGCTTTTACAACTCTGATGTACTGCAGCGCGCAGTACATCAGAACTGCCGCGGATGCCAGACATCTGCGGAAGGGCAATAAACAGGCATTATACTATGCCATTATTTAAGAAAAGTAATAGTTTCTTTTCTTAAATAATGTCATGGTATAATAGCAATAACCCACTTCTGGGTGTGGGTAATGCTAAATGTACCCACGGTTGGCTTTGTTTGGTCCCTCGGGCTTCGCCCTCGGGACCAAACCACGCCAACCGTGGGTAAATTTAGCATTACCCACACCCAGGCATGGGTTATTGCTATATTAATACAGATAGTAGTATTTCAGTTATACCAGCAATGTAAAGCCCTGACTGATCACTCTTTAGAAAGATAGTAAAAGTAGGTTGTTCATTGTACTCTTTTGCATTTAAAAAATACTTTGTGGGGAAGAAACTACAACATTCATTGATCAGTAGCTTGGTATATAAGACTTACTGCAGTATACATGCTAAATAAACTACATTCCAATGTATGGATTCAAAGTGAGTAATTGAACCTACTATGACTGAACAAGGAAACACCAGAAAATACTAAAAACACCAAATACACTTCTGAGGCTCCAGAGGTTAAAATATAAAAAAACAATTAAATAAAAATAAAATTAGTGAGGTGCAAAGGAACTCAACCAAAAGTCTTTATCAGCAATGACCCACTGCAAAATATACAGAACACGATGTAATTAAATTAATACAATAATTGCAATTCACTTCATTAGCAATGAACAAACCACATCCATCTTTAATAAATCAAAATCACTGCAGTTCGTCAAAATGAAGTACTTTTAAATAATTACAGTGAGACACTGACATACGGGTTCCAAGAAGTATGCTTTTTGTTGGGAGGAAAAACAATCATTCTAACACTTAGCTGCTCATATTTTTAACACACTAGTTAATGAAACAATATCATTTAATCCTAGGGGTGAACTTGCTTCCAGTTTTAGCTACCACAGCAGCTCATAATATTCAAGCTCATGTTCCATGTGCCCCCCCCCCCCCCCCAGATTTGGTAGTACATGCTCTAGAAAGAAAGAAATTTTTGTTTTCTGCAAATTTACAATCACAAGTACAGTGTCATTTGAACACAACCTGGCAACACTTCAGTTTCAGGATCTGTCCTTCAAAAATGCACTTACACTGTTGGCAAAAATCACAGTTTACCATATCCTTAGTAGGTTTTGTTGAATGGTTAAACTGACAATAAGTGTTGCCTTTTTCCAACTTCTCTTTGAGTATCAAATGCCTCTTGTATACAAACTGGGGTCCACTACCTAATATTTTATTAACAATACCATCGTTCTCAATTAGTCTCCATGATTAAATATTTGCTTAATGGCATTACTACTGTGGCCATATTTCAGAACCATTGTCTGCTCATAATTATTGTAGTCGGTATTTTCTTCCACTTCAGTCTGTAAACCTTTGTCTAATATTGGATAAAAACTATCCTTCTGTTTTTTTTTTACAAACGTCATCTTTGATTTAATTTAATATATCCAACGGGTAATCCTTCTTAATGAATATGCCAATCATTTTATTGATTTAAGACAGAAACTAATCATCTTTCAAAACTATTCCGGAAATTTGCACCATTTGTCCTTTAGCTAAGCTCCTTTTCAGAAAAAAAGGATGGTTACTGTTGTAATTTAAGAAATTTCTGGAAAATGTGGGCTTCCTATACAAATTGGAAATAAAATTATGGTTGATACTCTCCTTAAAATAAGAAGAAGTAACCATTTAAATATTCTGTAATCAAATTTAAATAAATAAAATTTTCAAGCTGTTACACTACCCTTCCATACTACAAATATGACATCTAAAAAGCTTAGGAGTGTGGCCAAATATCTCATGTGCTCAGATATGAAAACAAAATTCTGCTCCCAATACTAAAGTTCTATGTTGGCATACAAAGGGGCACAAGCTGGTCCCATGGCTACTCCAGCTACCTGTTTATAATATTCCCTCTAAAAATAGAGAAAATTGCTGTAAAGAACTATTTCCATAAAGTTAACCTTCCTGTTCTGCAAACTATCACATATTACACATGCCTCTCTAACCAATATAATCACATGCAGTGTAGTATACAGGAAAAGAGGTCCACTACATCAATAGTGCCCATAAGCTATTCATCATTATAAAGTTCTTGATGTATATTTCTTAAAAAATTCCATGAGTCTCGTAATATATAGGGATATATTTTTAGAAAATGTTTTAAAGTACCATCTATATAAAGTGCTAATGGGTTGGTCTTAGATCCAGCAGCTGACACAATAAAGAGCAGGGGGGATCTTCTGTACTCTTATGAATTTTAAGGATGCAAAAAAATTGCAGGTATCACAGGATCATCAACTTGTAAAAAACTTGTACAAATTGTATTCCAGTTAGACCTTGATTGAAAAGGTCCTTTAAAAATAAATCTGTCTTATAATAAGAAATGTTGACCTCATTTCTTTGAAACTCTAGAATACTGAGGTTCATTATTAAGAATGTTATACATTTTAGTGAGATAGTCAGTGATATCCTTTAAAATCACCCACCCCCTTTATCTGGCTTCATAATTCTGACTTCACTTTTATTAATTAATTTTATTAATTAATTAATTCATTCATTAAATTCAACTCCTCTTTACTCAGATTAGTAGCAGGAGTGGATCATTGTCATTAAAACAGTTTTCTAATGTCTTTTTCACAAAGTTTCTCAAACTTCTGTTATGTAGAATGCAATGGGGGATTGAAAGTACTGGCTCTCACAAATCAAACCCTCTGAGTATGTATGTATGTTGGAAGTATCATAAAACAAAATCTTTAAATTCATTTTTCTCACGTGTCCAAGAAGAGCACTTCGCTGTTAAACACAGGGTTACCTAAATCAAAGGTACTCATAGACCCATAAGGGTCTTATTCAGAGCCTTTATTTTCTGGGGCAGTTCTTGCTGGCATAATTTGAATTGTAATTTAGTGGTCTCCAACTGTGTCCAACCTCTGAATTGTTCCCTCTCTGAGCAATTCTTTTGGATAGTTGAAGGGGGGAGGGATTGTATGGTGTCTAAAAAAATCAAAATTGTCCATGCGAGTAACAACATCAACTATTAGTGAATCCAAATCAATATGCACATCATGCACCATACTGTACATGGAAGCAGCGACCCTGTTCTGATCCCTATATCTCTCAACTTGCTGCTGGTAGTTTTAATCCTAGGTACTGGGTAGGCTTTCCCATCAGTATATTCAGTCTCATCCCTGATAAGCTTGTAACTCTTTCTAACTTTAGCTTTTTCAAGGAGGTTATCGACATTTTGAAATATTCTACAATAATCATGACAATTAAATTCATATATTAGGTCTTGTTTAAGTGACCTATTTAATAAATGAATTTCATCAACAAGTTTGGCCATTTCCTTTTCATTGGATCTAATAAGCAGTCTCATAATTTTATAACCACATTCATCAAAAACTGTAGTCAGTTCATTTACTAAGCCCAAATTGTCCAAAACACCATTAGGGAATTTCCATACCCTTAGACCTTTAGGATCTCATCCCCAAAAAATGCACACTGTTTTAAGTAAGCGTTTTCTAGCTGTAATGTCTTATATTTCATGAGCTTCTTTTCAAACAACCTCAAATGATTTGGAAAAGTTCCACTTACATGAGGTCATTCTGTGGATACATAGAATCCTGTGAAAGCATGATTAAGCCAAGAGGCAATATCCTTGTCCACATTAAATCTGTGTGGTGTAGTTTTGCCAAGTCTTAAAACACTGGCATCGAACTCACTTCCTTGGTTAATCTGGGCATGCATAGTAATGGGTGAACCAAATGTGAATCTGTTGCAGAATTCTCAAAAAATCTTCCAGAACCATTTAGTTCGTTCTGCTAGGTAATTCCATGTCCATTGGAGGTCACAAACACTTCAGCTACTAGAAACCAAAATGTATTGCTTTCTATTTCTAGCTGAAAAAACAAACACAGCACTTTACTTTCTCAAAGAGATTTCATTGGCTATCAGTTACTAGCCTAAACACTATGCTACTCAGCATTCTGTTGTTCAGAATTGTCACTGGTTCAGTGCCCCCACCCCCCACCCCCATGAAATCAACCCTACAAATAAAAGAATCATCATACTCACTGAGAGGAAGTCAGGATGACAGCACTACCTTGATAAGCCAACATGTTAGTATTAACAAAGCTGAAAGAGCCTTCACTAAACTTATAGCAACAATATGGAATCAACTACTTAAAGAATCATGTTCTCAACTTTCATCTTTTGAGCAGGTACTACCAAATCTGGGGGGTGGGGCAAGTTTTAAGTATGAAATTATGTGTTAATTAATTTATAAATGGGTCTTGTTGATTTGTTGTAAAGTCATGTGATGAGTTGTAACTGATTTATATATATGGTCCTATGCTACAGATTTTTGTCCTGATAACTGGGATGAAAGCACTTAATGTTATATTTAATAAATGGATACTATGAGTATCTAAGGATATCATTGTAGCACTTATTTGCATGTCCTGCCTTGCACTGGAGTTTTGCCTTGAGTTTTTCTTGGTTCAGTACACTGTTGGTCCATTAGGTGTAATAACTTTCTTTGTACACCTTTGAGACCTGTGAGAAAAGTAAAAGAAACAATGACCACAATGTCCCCTGCCCAAACACAAGCTATAATGGCCTTCTGTGCACACCTCTAAGGTTTGATTGTGATTAAAATTAAACAAGTAATGACACACTCCCCTGCCTCCCAGGCAACCTACAGCAACCTTCTGTACACATATCTGCGCAGTGCTTGTTTTAGAATGGGTGAGGCTGAGAGCAGAGACCTCCACAAAGTCCAAGTCAAAATCCATTTATACAGTCTAAGGTGTGGGGACCACCAGACTCCTAGAAGCTTTAAGCTTTAAGTGTCTGAATGTTCTGTGATGTAATTTATGCCTTACATTTGAAATATAATGACTTGTTAACTACATTTTTAATTGCTACTTAGAAGAGTAATGCATGTGTCCCAGCAAACCACCAAATATAGCCACCTATCATGTTTAAGGTCTGTTTGTAATGGTAAGTGAAAGAAAATATGTCAGCTTGTTAATTTTAAATATGCAGCAACCACTTCACCATCACAAAGGCATAAAGGTAGTGCTGTTGATGCTTGTGTTGAAAGTGAAATAAATTATAGCCAGCTTGTTACTCGTACACTTTTAACACACATACACATAAGCATAAGCCACATTTTATTATTATTATTTCATCAAATAGCAATACATTTTGTGACACTAGCACTGCCACACCAGCTCGGTGACTATTACTTAGCAGTCATCAAACAGCAGCAGGGTAAGTCACTTGTAATTGCCACTTTGAGGAGTAATGCATCAGAATTACTAATTTATAAAGTGCAATATATAAAGCGCATAAAGTGCACTTTGAGGAGTAATGTATTCGAATTACAGAGAGTCAATAAACCTAGACAACTGAGTTTCATAGTTATTGTCCAAAAATGTACATTGTAGCAGAATGTGTTATCCTATTAACTTTTTAAGTGAATTAGAGTAATATGTGAGCCTTTATTCTGCTATTATTTTTGGCTTTCTACAGAATTCTTGAGCAAAATTGTTGAGATTTATAGTATCTGGTGTTCTGCTAATATTTATAAAACCTCCTGAAAGACAAATTCATCCCTGAAAATTGGAAGCATCAGCTCTTATTGCACTGAGAACAGTCATTCTGGGCTGCTGATCTGTAGTGCTTAGTCTTGCTCTTGTTAATTTACAGTTTAATCCTAACAAGGTGACATCACAAATTAATACATTTTTCTCCTCATTTTTCCCCAACCAGCAACAGCTTTTATGGGGCCTCCACACAGTCAAAGATGATTAAAGGTTGCCCCCTGCAGCCACATGTATTCCAGGTGCCTTAAGCTGGCTATGATGTTAGTTTTAGTGAACAGAATGTCCACCAGCAGGATTTAACTAAGCCAAGGGCACTATGTAAGTGATAAAATATTTAACAAAATTATGAAACTTGTTACTTGATAAGACATCCCCCGGGATTCATGAAGCTTGCACCATGCGCCGGAGTAGCGTCGGTGATCTAACGCCAAATATGGCCGTCGAGCGATTCAGGTAAGAGCTGTTTCCACGTGCACTACCAGTGTACACCAGAGCTGTGCAGCTCACGGCGCTTGTATGCTAATGACCCCATGTACAACAGTGTAGCATGCAAATGAAGGTATATAGCGATTCATGAAGTGGTGCAGGCGTAGCTTAAGCATGCAGAAATGTAAACCAAAAAAAAAACGGTTTACATTTTTTCAAACAGAAAATCGGAGCGAAGAAAGCGGACCAAACTTACATATTACAATGTTAACATATGCCAATGGCTAAATATACAGCCAATGGCATAAAAAAACACGCACAACACATAAAAAATAGCATTTAATGTCATGGCCACACTAACACAAAGTACAACCGCAGTGCATGGGTGCGCAAACGGGAACACAAGGAAAATATATTTAGATGTCATAAGACTGCAATATAACACAAATCATGATTTCGCCATAATAGTCAATGGTATGCATGCTACACCACAACCAAGGCGCAAGGGTTGCTAAGGGTATGTGACAGTGTTCTGCGCGGTATCTAGGAATTAGTAGTCAATGCCATGCAAATGAGTCAAGTAATACTGAATCGCAAACGTCCTGCCAGCATAAGGATGTACTACACGGCGCAGCTGTACAACACCGAGGAGTGGCCTGGAGGTAAACATGACATCATGAGAGGTGTGCGCCGCCGTAGCTGTAAGCACATTGGAGCATTGGTAAACCGGGTTGCATGTTGCTAAGCAAAGCCGCAGGATAGGGGTGTGTACCTAGCCATAGCTATGCTTAGCTGAGAGCACACAAGGTGACCGAAAGTGCATGTGAACATGGATGAAAATGTGCTCAAAAGCTGGAAACCGGGCGCGCACGGCGCACAACTTAGGTGAAACAGGAAGGTTACGGGAAGACAATAAGGAAATGCCACAGCATGGTAATTGGAGTACAAATGAGTAATTAACACCTAGAAACTCACAGTGGGCCATAGACAACAGCTAACAAGGCTGCTAGCAGCTACCTGCAGAACAGGAAAGGGGAGGTGCCGTACAGCAAAGAAAAGAGAACTGTCACAGCAGAACAAAGCAAACTTGCTGTAGATCAGCTACTTAACACATTTCCTAACACAATCCTGGGTTGTGGAAGCACAAAACAAGAAAGGTGGCAGCTGGATGCATGCCTGACAATGTGAGGTGAATTGGGTTGAAAACAGAAGTAAAGGGCAATTGATGAATCACGGAAGACAAATGTAAGTCAACACCAAAGGCCCCACAATAACAGTACCTGCTGTAAATCCAATAATTAAGATACCCTGCAGCTGGAATGCCACAAACACACCCAATTACACCAGTATCATCCATTGCACAATAGTATAAGGTGTGAAAGCCCCCCCCCCACACACACACACACACTTGTGTATTCCCACCACTGGTGTATACAGATGGGGAACTTTTAATATGTATATGTTAGGGCCTGCCATAGCTTTGATTCACCAGCATGTGTTGGAGACTGACGGTGGTGTGGAGGATGATGCTGACAACCATCTCAGGCACCAGAGGAGGAGACGAGTGTTCAGACCCAGGGTAACCTACCAGGGGCTACATGATCTGGAGATAGTAGAGCGTTACAGGGTGGACACGGACATCATACAGCAACTTGTTGAGCTGTGCTGGCCACGCCTCAGTAACAGAGTGCAACCCATCCCAGTGGATACAAAGGTGTGTGTAAGCTTGAGAATACTAGCCACAGGTACCTTTCAAAGGCCAACTGGGGATATCATGGGGATCTCACAGGCATCAGCATCCAGGGTACTCCACCAGTTCCTGGATGCCATATTACCACATGCCAATGAGCACATACACTTCCCCCGAACGCAGGAGGAGTTGGCCAGCAATATGCGTCTCTTCCACCGTGTGGCAGACTACCCAGAGGTACTGGGTGCAATAGACTGCACGCACATACATATCAAGTCACCACCCAGTGAGCAGGGTAGGCGCTACATAAACCGCAAGGGATTCCCCTCCATCAACTGCCAGGTCATGTGTAATGCCCAGGGCATTATCATGAATGTGTGTGCCAGCAGTCCTGAAAGCTATCACGACATCCCATATGGCCACCTGATGGGGGATGCTGGCTATGCACTGGAACCATGGATGATGACACCCATCAGAAATGCACACACAGCCATGCAAGAATGCCATAATGAGGCACATGCAGAAACCAGAATCATCATAGAGCGTGTGTCTGGGATGCTGAAATCACGGTTCCATTGCTTGGACATATCTGGTGGAGCCTTGCAGTACTCTCCAGGAACGTGTGCCCACATCATCATAGTATGTGCCATGCTACACAATATGATCCTGTGGAAACAGCTGCAGCAGGGACAGAATGGTGAAGGCCCTCACAGCCCGCTACCATTGCCAAGTGATCCACATGCACAGGGGGGCTCAGACCATGAACACCCTGTGCTAGCCCCAGTAGGAAGACAGAGGCGTGCCCAATATGCCCATGCCTTGGCAAAGAGGGGGAACATATAGCACACACACTGACAATGTAGGCACTCATGGACTGACACCCTTCTCCACCTGCACACACAGCAAACATGGATGGCACACACACACATGACCACCTGTAAATTGTCATGTATAGGTGGCCTACTGTGTGCATCCTACATAGGTAGCCCTCAACTATTGTACACACAACCACCATTGGCACAAGGTAAGTCAATATCTGAACAGTATATTAAGCTATCAGCTTGTGTCCATACTGTATGTACAGGTTCATAGATACATAGGTAGGTACATGGCCAACTGCCGAGGCCACTCATAAGCATAGGCAAAATGTGTCTGCTGTCACCACCCCATCAATTAACTAACTGTCCCTCTGTGGAGCAGAGCCATTTGCGGGATCCCTGGGGTGTAGCTACTGTTCACCACCCACTCTGCAAGGATTCCCCGGAGTGTTAGTGAGGGGTTTTGTATAATGTAATCAGGGATGTGTTTCCAAATAATGGGGAGTATCCCTGACAGGAGTCTTCACAGATGTGTACATGTTACATAGTATACCTTAAACACAGCTTCCATATATAGGTAGTTCTCCACAGAATAATAAACATGTGGAACACACAACCGCTGAAATGTGCGTTCATCACCCTTGCACTACTAGTGCCTGCTCTGAGAGGTAAGATATCACTGCCAGGATTAGAACACGCAGCCATGTACACATTTATCACAATAACATACCACTAAGCTACCTGAGATGTACCAATGACAGTCATGTATACTGACAGGATAAAACACAAAAAGTAGGAATGTGTTGAAATAGGACAAACCGGCATGTACACAGCGAATGGTGTATGGTTTATATATATATATATATATATATATATATATATATATATATATATATATATATATATATATATATATATATATATATATATATATATATATATATATATATATATATATATATATATATATATATATATATATATATATACACACACACACACACACACACACACACACAATCATATATATATATAGAGAGAGAGAGAGAGAGAGAGAGAGAGAGAGAAATGTCGATAAATGGGGATATACATATATATGTAGATATATAGATAGGTTAACAACATCTACATAACCATGGAGATACATATAAATGGGATACCTACCACATACCAACTGCTTTACATACCGACGGAATAATCCCGAGGCTTAAGGTCCGAAAGAACACAGTACCGAAACAGCAGATGCACGAGGTGTAATCTCAAGATGTTAATGGACAGTTAGTCAGTGCTTCTGCTGTTGTGGTTTGGGTAGGTTACTGTGTGTACGCGTGTTTCTTAGGGCTGTAGTGTGTGCAAGTGTGTGTTCTCTGTGTGGTGTGTGTTGTTGGGGGACTGTAATGTGTGGTTGTGGGTTAGTTTTGTGTATCTGTTTGCGCGACCTAGGATGTAGAATATTAAAATAGTGGGTGGTGTGTGGGGTGCAGACACCTACATGGGGTGTGTAGGGGGGCTTGTTTGGATGTGTTTGGTAGCAGTGTGTCTGTGTGTGCATGTGTGTGTTCCATGTTCATGTTACCTTCTCGAGTTACTGTCGATGTCGGTAATGCGGGGTATGGGAGTCTGTTCCCTGGACTGTGTGCGTCGGAACACTGTGGTTTCGGAATTCCATAGGTCTACCGTATACAGCGGTTGAAGTGTTCACATATGTGTATAACATAGACCATAGCAGTCACACATTCCGCCACTACCAACCTTCATGAACAAAGGATATGAACAGAATATGCCTATACACCATTACAAATATGTGCTATGGACATGAGCCAGTGATAGTGTTACCACCTGTTCCACTTTGCGAGGGACACTCCTTCTTTGGGCGGTTGTGTCCTGATCAAATATATTAAATGGGGCAAATGTCCTGGGATTGTAGGACATACTTATGTCCAATATGTACTGTAGTATTTGCATACAATAGTTATTTCTGTATCTAAAGCACCTACATGGTACAGGAAACAGGATAAGCTACTAAATTGCTACAAAAATAAGCTTATAATTAGGCAAGAAAGAAAAGTTATATCCCTTGTACTGACCATGGATTTGTGTCAGCCTGTAAAATCAGATGTGTGTCCTGAAAAGGACCCACTATGGACATGTGAAAAGGTGGCAACCCTAGCCAAAGAGGCTCACTCACCAACAGAACTACAATGACTGCAAATACCTATGACAGAAATACACAGCTATCATGTAGCAACACGTTATTACATTCAGATGTATTACCGAAGGGATTCAAGGACTAACATCACCTGCATGCAATACAGGAACCACATAACAGTGCCTTAATGAATCAGCCTGCAAATACCATTGTAGTAGTCCACAAAAGGATAGGTGTTTAAATAGGGAAGGAACCCTCATGCACATAGTGATTATGTATAAAAGCAGTTCCTACACACCTGCATTTGCTATGCACACCCATCATCACCCCCACACCCAAACATATTACAATACAAACTGTAATAACATCACAAATCATTCACACACTGTACGACATCTGCAGAAGCCTTAACATACCTTGTCAGAGACACACTAACATGGCCTTAAGTGAAATAGTGGCTGTTATACAATGGATCAGCTGCTGATGTAATAGGGTTTGTTTGCACAAATCCCATTTCAGAGGGTTGTGCGTACACCGGGATGTGTTAGCAATTAGTGAGTAACAGCACAGTATGCTACACTTGCACACCAAATCAAGGATGTCTGGTGAGCACACTGTACAACACATAACAGTTCATGCATAGCCATACGGCCTTGAGTTGGCCAAACATCCTTGCCAGACTTAAACATCTGCAAAAGTATTAGGTACAAACAAACCCTGCATAAGTAGCACTGTTCCGAAATATAACAGCTGTACTCAGTCTAGCCATTACACACAGTCCACGGGAGTCATGAAGCTAATATATCTCTGTGTGTCTCCATATAGCTGTTGAAATACATCGCAATAGCACATCTAGGCCATCTCCTTCGAAAGTAAGGCAAACGGACAACCCCTAAAAGGAGTACTCACTTATACACCACTGTTGCCATAGTATCGGCTAATGGAGTAGCTGCACAACTGATGTGCATCCAATTAACTACTTTGGAACAGCAATTGGTGGACAGGATACCACATGTTACCGATATGTAACTAGAAAAGGATGTGTCATCACACATTCAAACCATCCCTATATACCAACGGAACATTACAAATAACATTGAAACACAAACCGAAAAGGATTGAATCAACTGTTAATGATAGGTCAGGTTACTAATAAGGTATGTAGAACAGTCAGTATGTCTGTGTATGTAGTACTATTCTGTAGTATTTAAAGTGCATGCAATCCATATAGTGGAAACAGTTATCTTGTAGTGATGTATTGTTGAGCATAGTCACGTTTGTAGTATTTGTGTGTACTGCTGTAGGTCACAAGGCAAACACCGCATACACCACAATGGATGCTATATAAGGGCTTTGAACAGAAATACTCCTCACCAGCCGATGTCAGTGGCAGGGTTGATCTAACAAGTATGTGCTATAACAGGGGATAGAATATGTTGATATATTGTAACTGTAGCCATATGTATGGGTGTAATACAGAGAATAACATGTGGAAGGTTGGGCCACTGTGCAAGTATGTTTTGTATTGTGGAATATTGTGCCAATAACTGTGTAATGTACAGTATTGTAGGCAGACATGTATTACAAGCTACATAGCATTACTGTAATGGTAGGCAAACATTAGTTATGTCAATTGGCAGTTACAATACACAATAACAAGATACATATGTCTTTTAGTGAGCCGACAGTTTATCAACATGAGTAAAATTGAAGCACTATTTAACTATCTATGCACATAAAACATGTAATATGTGCAAAGGTAGGTACTAGGCTGTCTTATCAAGGGTATCTGTAAGCCTAGCTAGCATGTGTTGTCTTTTGCCACCCCCATAGGTTGGTTCCATGTGCCTCTGAATGGCAGAGCCAGTAGTTCCCTGTGCCTCTGTCCAGCAGAGCCACTGCAGTGATCCCTGGGTACATGTCTGTCTCCCATCCACACTGCAACATTTCCCTTGAAGAGTGCTCGTGAGGGGCCCTGCCTGATTTACATTGGAATCACGTTCCAAAGCATAGGGAGTGTCTGGGTCAGGAATCTATTCATTCAGCATGTCCTACTCATTGTTGTGGTTAGGTGTATATCCCTAGAGCATGTGGCTCTCAAGGGCTTCTGTTTAGGTGGAGCATATCCAGCAATACAGGGTTGGACATGGGCCTTGTATGTCATCTCCAAACACTACGTTATTGGGTGACTTCAACTACCTAAACACTGACTGTGAAAACTACTCAAGCCCAAACAACCTCACCCGACGGTTCCTTGAATTTATACATTCTAACACAATGGAACAACTGGTCACCACTCCCACAAGAGAGAACAACATATTGGACCTGGTTATCACCAACATGGGGACTCTATGTTCCACACCAGAGGTAAACCCCTCATTGGTAAGATCAGACCATAAACAAATTTCCCTGGACATCCATATCTCATCCCCACCCCCAGCCAAGGAAATCACTGTAAAGAATTTCTCCAAAGCCAACTTTGCACTTCTCAAGACTGAGGTGGACTCCTTCAAAGCCCCTTGGCCAGAGGATAATACAGTCCAATCCACAGAATCCTTTACAAATGCATTCTATGAGCACCTGCAGGAATGCATGGATCGTGCTATCCAAATAAAACCAAGACTCACTCCTCCAAAAACAGGAGACCGGTCTGGTGGACTCCGGCCATAAATAAGCTATACAACAGAAGGAGGAAGCTACTACATGACAGAGAAAAATCCCAAAAAGGGAAGGCATCTCTGATCAGTATTAGCAAGAAACTTCGATCCCTCATAAAATCATCAAAGGACAGTTTTGAAAGAAAAATTGCCCTAGACACTAAAGATAATCACAAGGCCTTCTTTAGTTATGTCAGAAACATGGGCAGAAACTCCCAGATATGCTCTGAATTGTTGCATAACGGTACAAAATATACCGAACCTACAGACATAGCCAACATCCTGGCAGACAGATTCAGTGCAAACCCCCCCCCTTCCCCCCCAAAGGAGCAAACGCCTATCCCAACTGAATGTAACCTCCCTGACATCCCAGATGCACAGGTGAAAGCTGCCCTCTCCAAAGCAAAAAACACAGCATCTATGGGACTGGACAGTGTCCCAGGCTGTGTCTTACATGAGCTCCAAGAAGAACTGAACCCTCACATTAAGTCACTGTTCCAACTTAGCCTTACTACAGGATATGTACCCAAAGAATGGCGTACAGCTACAGTGGTCCCACTCCACAAAGGTGGTGCCACAACGGACCCCGGAAACTATCGCCCCATAAGCCTGACTAGTCTGGTCTGTAAAGCTATGGAGCGTATTATCATGGAACTCATAAACAAAGACATTTGGAGCCTCCAGACACTGGACCCTACCCAATTCGGCTTTGTTATGGGCAGATCTTGCCTCTTAAACCTAGTTGATTTCTTTGAAACAGTTACCAAAGCCATAGATGAGGGCAAGGTAGTCCACACAGCCTACCTGGACCTCGCAAAAGCCTTCGACACAATACCCCACTCGGGCATCATAAATAAGCTTACCAGCTTAAATATCAACCCCTATATCACAAGATGGGTTGCAAACTGACTCAGAGATAGAACCCACATGGTCAGAATCGCAGGTGCCTTGTCCGAATCCAAACCAGTTACAAGTGGAGTCCCACAGGGCTCAGTTCTGGGACCTCTCTTGTTTGGTATATACTTCTCTGAGGTTCAGGCTAACATGGGGGGATTATGGCTGACAAAGTTCGCAGATGACTGCAAACTGGGGGCCATAATTGAATCTCCAGCTGACACAAGCATCCTCCAAAAGGGTCTCACAGAGACGAATGCTTGGTGCCAGAGCCACAGCCTCAAGCTAGATGCTGAAAAGTGCATAGTCATCCCCTTTGAGAAAAACAAGGTGCCCACAAATTACCACATAGGTAGTAATCCATTAAGTACGGAAGAAGTAATTAGAGATTTGGGGATCAACGTAGATAGTAATCTCTCCTTTGATAATCCCATTGCTAAAGTGGTTAGAAAGACCTTCTATATAGCCCACCTTATCACGAAAGGGTTCGCATCTAGATCAAGAGAGGTCATTGTGCCCCTCTACTCATCACTCATCAGGCCCATAATTGAATACAATGCCCCTTTTAGGATGTACCTTACCCGACACCTGCAGCAACTGGAGAGACCCCAAAAGTACCTCACCAAGAGGATCATGGGCTACAAACAGATGTCCTATGCAGCTCGACTAAAGAAACTCCAGCTCTACTCAGTTGCTTACCGTCTACTCAGAGGCAATCTATGCCTGACGTACAAAGCCATGTCAAACCCAGAATTAATGGACATGCTCAACCTCAAAAAATCCAAGTCCCTTAGAGCTACACGCTCCAGGGACCTAAACCTCAGCAGAAAAATAAGTAGGACATGCTGGAGGGACAGATTCATTTCCCAGAGGCTCCCCTCACTCTGGAATAGAATCCCAATTCATGTTAGACATAGCCCCTCGCTGACCCTCTTCAAGCAAAATTTGGACGCGTGGATCAGAAATCGGAAATTCACCCCTGGGATCTCTCCTGTGTCCCTGCTAGACAGAGGCACAGTAAACTTATCTTAAAAGCGTACTTTCTGTGACCTACTTTACAGAGGCACAGTAGGCTAATCTAATAGGGAGGCGGAAGCCAAATACACTCTGGCTAGGCTTATAAATGCCCTAGGGCAGATAGCCTAGTATCTACCTATGAACCTAAGCAGAGATCACCTGTAAATATGCAGTATGCAACTGAGTACAGCTGGAGTTTCATAGGTTGGGCTGCATAGGTCATCTGTTTGAGGTCAGTAATCCTCTTGGTGTGGTACTGGTGTGGTCTTCCAAGCTGTTGCAGTTGTCTTTTAAGGTATATCCCAGATGGGGTGTTGTATCCTTTAATGGGTCTGATATGACATGTGTAGAGTTACAATGGCCCCTCTGATCTGGATGCGAACCCATTAGAGATTAGGGGGGGCCATGTAGAAGGATATTCTAACCACCTTGTAATTATGGGTATCGAAGGAGAGATTGCTATCTACTGGTGTTTCCGGATCCCATAATACCTTTTTTGTATGTAGGGGACTAGCACCTATGTGGTAGTCCATGGGTAATTAGTTTTATCCAAAGGGGATGATTATGCACTTTTAAGCATTCAGCTTGACGCCATGATATTAACACCAGGTATCCATCTCAGTGTGACCCTTCCAGAGGGTGTCTGTAACAGCTGGGGAAATAATTATGTCCCCTAGTTTGCAGTCATCTGCAAACCTTTTCAGCCAAAGCCCCCCTGTGCTTGTCTTACATCAGAGAAGTATATACTGAACATGAGGGGTCCTAGGACTGAGCCCTGGGGATGGCAGTTGTAACTGGTATACAGTCAGACCTAGGAGATGCAACTCCTACTGTGTGTGCGTTCTGTCCATGAGCCACTTTGCAAACCATCACATGATGTAGGGGTTAATGTTCAGGCGGATAGGTATGTTGATAATACCAGAAGGATGAATGGTATTGAAAGCCTATGACAGATCTAGGTAGGTTGTGTGGACCTCCTTACCCTCATCTAATGCCTTAGTAACTGTCTCTATGAAGCCCACCAGGTTTAGGAGGCATGGTCCGGCCTTAACAATGCCAAACAGGGAGGGGTCAAAGGTTGGGAGGTACCCAATGTCTCTGACAGTGATCCATGATGTGCACCATAGCCTTGCAGACCAGGCTAGTCAGGCCTATAGGGAAATAGGTCCCATGGTCTGTTGTGGCACCACCTTTGTGGAGTGGGATAACTGTTGCTGTGTACCATTCAGGGGGCTGTATGCCCGATGTGAGGCTATTATTGAACATGGTGCATAGGTGAGGAGACAGTATGATCTGAAGTTCATTTAAAACGCAGTCTGGGATGTTGTCCAGTCCCATGGAAGCTGTGATATTGCCTTCAGAGTGTGCAGCTTTGAGAGGGATCTGCTAGGATTTTGCCAATATCCATTGTTTCTGTAATGTTCGTGCCTTTGTGCTGTAACTCAGAGCAGATCTAGTTGTTGACATTGAGGCTCTGTGGTGGTTGTTGGTATTAGTTGCGTTAAAGTTTTCGTAGCTAGCTTTGGAGGATTGTATATGGGATCTCACCATCTTACTGAGGCTGGTCAGGCATCTCCTCCACGCAGTGTCTTCCTCCTGTAATGCAATATGTTTATGGCAGGGGACCACCAGATTGGTTTAGTTAATTATGAGTGTAGCGTCCTGGTTCTGTTTGGGTTAGCACAAGCAATGCACTCCTGTAAGTGCTTATAGAGTGCATTTGTGTAGGATTCAGCAGTTGTAACAGTACTGTCCATCTGCATGGGTGTCATGACATCCACCACGTCTTGCCTTAAGAAGCATGTAGTTGGCCTTGGAGAAATATTATACTGTGGTTCGCTTAATGGGAGGTAGGTGCGGGATGTGGATATCAACGATGTTCAGCACATGGTGTGATCGGACTAATGAGGAGTTGGCTTCACGTGTGGAGCACCAGTCACTCATGTTGGTAATGACTAGGTCTAGGATATTGTTGCCCCTGGTGGGTGTGTGGATATGTTGAGTCAGGGCATTGGTGTTTATGAATTCCAGAAACCATTGAGCTAATGTGTTGGCACATGAGTAGTTTTCCCAGTTAATGGTGGGGTAGATACAGTGAGGCTTATGTGATGAGTGTGGCATTGTGCGACTGTGTACCTTCTCCATATGACAGTCAGGCTCAGGCTTGGTTGGAGAGACCTTTACCTCCAGTTTGGCTAGATGAGTGCATCTCTCACAGGTTGTAGTGTTGGGTGGTAGGCAGAGAGGCTTGTCTGTGTACATGAGGCAATGTATACATTGCCTCAAGATGTCCAGATTCATCAGATAGACAAGTGAGAACACTGGCAGTTGGCTCTTGGACATGCCTGAATATAGAACTACATTCACCTAGATAAGTGAGGAAAGTGAGTACAACAGCTACATTACTCTACGCAAGTGAGAAAAGTATGTACTAAACCTGTTCACCCTTACCTGTAGGTGATGTGGAAGATCATTAGCTTACATACTGTTTACAAGTCCTGAACAAGTGCTTAGCATGAATAAGCAATCCAGATAGGGTCTTGGATAATATATAAACACGGCCCCCTCCCCCCAACAGGTACACAAGCATATATCCATGTACACCACAGGGCCACTGTACCCACAACTATGCAGGTACAAGCTGCACTCAGTCTTCATGGGACCTGCCCACATCACAGGTTGTCTCATACATATATGGCAAAACAAGATGCTCTCCATGTACAGATCATGTAAAACATAGCTCCATGTCAGGTTGTATACACACTGAATGGTGCACACCAACAGGTATCACAACCCAACAAAGGGGGAGACACCACTGATAATGGGAAGTACTTTACTACTGCCCTGCTGAGTCTGGTCTGGAAGGCCATGAAACTTGATCACATAAGTGATGTCAGCAGTACAGATGTAGATGACAGTATGGTTGATGTCACACTGCATATCATAACCTTGCCAGGTCATAGGACATCATCACCCATACTGTGTACCACCTACACTCAGTATACTAGATTCACATTCCTATGTCACAGGAGTGTTTAGCAACAGGACTGCTGGCAGAAACAACACAAAAGAAGGTGCCTGAATAATACGTGATCATCACACCAGTGGCAGCTAGAGTATGTCAGGGTTAATGAATTCTATTCCCCCCCATTGTAGTCCATACCTCACAGACAAACAGAAGACATCTGCCTATTGAAGTATGCGAATGACTATGACCTAGGAGCAATAGCTGACTCGCATTGTCACCCCTATGTTAATAACCCTGTACCCGTTAACTACCACCTAGGCAGCGGTCATCATAATAGACACTTGTGTGTGAGGGATGCAGCTGGGCAGTTGTTTTTCCTGTGATAGCTATGTCACCACACCCGTCAGGGAGTCATATGTGGCAACCCTAATAATAATAGGGTGCCATTCATGAATATAGAGATCATTGTCCAGCCATACAGACCACTCAAGTGACCCATATCAGATCACATATTTCCTTTAAGGGGTATTGGCCATGTGTAGATGGCCTACACCAGCCTTTCCATTCCCCATCTCCATTGTGTAAGATGATGCATACCCTGAATAAATCCGTGTCCAACCCAGTGATATCAGACATGCTACACGTACTCATCCTATCTTGAACACATACTTCATGGACATCCACCTGCCACATGCTGGACAGATCCTTGTCCCATACACTTGACATAGTCCTACCATACTGTGCATACCTGTCCATCAAAGCTGCACATCGCTCCCCCCTCAGACATGGTGTGATGACAGCATGGTAACACATGGTATATGTAACATTAACCCTGTGGATCAGTAATGTGGCACTGCTCCACCTGGCCCCACAAACCTGCCTGTTGGCTACTGCCAGATAACCTTTCATCCTAAATGCATACATGGCCCATGGTATATAGCCCACTAGTTGACTTTGACTGTACATGCCATAGTTGATATCCATCCCTGCAAATACCATCTGGCTAGCCAGTGTCCCATGTGTATCACATGTGCAGCACAGGTGATACATGGCAGGATGCTGAATCGCTGTACAGTGCTGTGTAGATGTATATGGCAGAACACATGCATGTAAAACCTTATGTGAGCATGTCTGCAGGGTCACAGGTCATGTCTGTTAAGGCCGTGTAAGTCCTTATATGTGACATATACACTGCATCAAGGTCAACTGCATTAATGTGGACATATCCAGCAATGTGATGATAGGTAGGAACACCAGTACAGGCAAACAGACATGCCCACATCAAGACAGCAACCACATGGAGTATGAGCAATGTAATCAGGTGTCACAGACACACACATATATGGTGATAATATCCACTCAACATTGAGTGTCACATGTGTGTGACACAAACCCGTCAGTGTCATGTAGGTTTGCAAATACAACTATTTTACCTGAAGTAATGCGATGCACATGTATGCTCAGCTGTAGCTCTGTATGTCTCTGAGGTACTGTGACCTGTCTCCATCATTATGTCTTCCAGGTATGCTGCGTGCAAGGCTTCCCCCTTTTACATGCTTGGAGGATGAGGCCCTCATCCCATACCTACTCGATAATCATGACATCCTGTTCAGCCATGTGTCACAGCCTGCACAGCAGTGGGATGCCCTGTGGATGGACTTCGCAGGAAGGTTAATGATGTGGGTGGCCACAACCACACATAGCAGCAGGTGCGCAGACACTGTACAGACCTCATTAGATGGGCGAAACACCATGCAATTGCAATCGCCAGGAAACAAGGTACAGCAGGTGGTGGACCACCAACCCAGCCCCCACTCACACATACCGAGGAGCTACTGGCCAACCTGAGGACACCTGCAGAACCACATCCACAAGCCTTAGCCGATATTGTGGAGGTGGGTGTCTCTCAACCACTGAGCCTGGAGTTGCCTGGTAAGTCAGTACTGCACCTATAACAACTATATTCCATATAGCTGCATGTGTTACTGTACAATATGTAATGTAACATCATATGCAAGGCATGTATACACACATGCCGCATACTATAGTATGCTACTCTGTGTATGCACACATGTGCATACACCATAGTATAGTCTAATGTACTAGTGTACGTGTTATGCACATTGCTCCCTGTAGCCTTTATACAGGAGTGGATTATACTCATACTGCTGTGTTACTCCTATTTAGATACCTCAGGCATTCTGTGGTGACAGCAGCCCATTGCAGGTGAGAGTGTTATTATTTATCAGGAACTGTAATGCACAATTCTATCTGCCATGTGGCCATTCACAACATGTACACATAATGTATGGTCCTGTCACAATATACAGGTCAGACTTGCAATGCATCACAATGACTATCCATGTGCCACACTCACAAACTATGTGAATCATCTCACCGACATGAATCCTCACAAACTTTATTGCCAGATGAGTTGAGAGCTGTGCATACAATGGTGGAGGTGCTGTTCACTTTAGGAATGTACAACAGATCTGATCTACACATGTGGTGAATACAAACAGTACTACACAGTGGGCTGGAGTATGGCCAGCACACAGGTTTCACTGGTGTGGATCATAGCCCTGCTATGAATGTTACACAATGTGATGTGCTATCTTGACATGTCCATGACATCTATTGGCCTGGCTGCTACACTGCCTACCTAACCTGAAAGCATATCCCACATACCACCCTTTATCTGCATAACCCTGTTTTCAGTGGAGCATATATGTCATATGGGACAACACAGACATGTGAAATAGATGCCCATTACTATAATCTGGACAACACATGTGCACACATGGCCATGGAGGATGGCCAGAGACATGGAGCAACACACACACTAGAAGTGTTGTGCTTGTATGTACACCCTGTCATACAATGGCTACACATGGTTCGGCCGTGGCCTTTATATAATGGTCATAATGTAGATGTGGAACGCTAGACATCCTACAGGCCTGTGCACATCTTGTGTAGGTGTAACATCAATCCACCACATATCATGTGTTGAACATCTTGAGGGTGTTGCAACATGACAGCAGTTACCTGTACAGTATCCACATCAGGCCACAGATACAGTACATTCCCATTGCTGGCGATGGACATAAATGCCATACTAGCTCCTTGTGTGTGTGTGTGTGTGTGTGTGTGTGTGTGTGTGTGTGTGTGTGTGTGTGTGTGTGTGTGTGTGTGTGGTACACAGATGTCATGTGGGAAATAGTGAACCAACGTGTTCGCCATGTCTGCCGATAGTTGCCAGGCTGCAGCAATATGGTTGCAGATGTGCAGAGGTGTCATCCATATACCCATCAGTGACCTGTGTCACAACTTCCACATCATGGTTTAGTGTGTATACACCTCAGTGACATGGGCCACATACCACAGTATATATGTATTGTATCTGAACACAGTCATGGCTATGAACCCTGTCTGTAACTCACACTGTATAGCACTAGAGACTCCTCATGATTCCCTGCAATGGCCATGCACATCAGTTAAATTTACAGTATATCTGTATGGTGGACAGACAACAATGAACTGGTACACCATTGCCCCACTGTATATTCGACAGGACACCATTGTGTTAAACATGTATGCATGTCATATGTCATTGCACACATCAGCAGATTACATGTCATACTACATGTGATTATCAAGGTCATATGCCACACATCAGGCAGGTGTACTGTTAACATGTGCTGGTCCACATGGTGTAACACAGGGATGTATGATAACCACTACTATGATTGTGTAATTTGCATGCTGTCTGCTATCACACATGCATGCTGTGTGCAACCAAGGGATGTATGATAACTACCACTATTATTGTCTGCGCTGCATGCCGTCTGCCATATCACATGCATGTTGCATGCCTTCTGTCATATCACATGCATGTGTGTGTGTCTATTGTATAGATTGTAATGTACAGTTCTTGTCTGCCCTCACAAGTGATGTAGGTGCATTGCCCTCCTGCGGTACATCAGATGTTAGTGTCCCCACAGACTCTAGCAGTGATGATGAACGTATGCTTGGGTCACAGGCAGAGTTGCCAGGGGCTGAAACTGTGCCATTGGTTGCCATTCCATCTATATCCACCTCATCCTCGCACACAGATTCCATACCTGCACATACCCCATCACCAGTGGCCATAGAGGAAGGACAGTTGGCACATGGTAGCTTGGAACAGGAAAGTGTGGGGGCTATGGCACACCATGGTGTCAGCCAAACTACTGGTAGTGCCCCACACAGGCACATGGCCAGTGCTGCTCGTAGGAGGACCTCTGGCTAACATGCTCCTGCATGACAGAGCACAGTAGCTGGTGTCACCAGATGCATGTTTCAGGCTGTAATGGAGGCACGTGCTGAATGGCGCAACAGAGAAGATCAGAGGCTACTGATGGCTGCTACCCATTTTTTAAACAACAGCATCCAGGCAATGGTAAATGCTCAACAGCAGATTGCTGATGCTTTGGATAGACGGTTGGGTGACATGGTTGGAGTCCTTGACCATGGCATAACAATCCATGAGCGTGAGCTGTCTGTGTTGCAACATCTGGTAGGAGTGAGGCATCGGGCACGTGGACGTAGGCCTGCTACATCACCTGTGTCAGGCCTACATGTATGAGCTACCTTACATGCCCGCTCCTATAGTGGCAGTAGCAGCAGCAGTGCATCTGGTGCTGTGCTTTCCACACCACGACACAGCAGGCCACGTGCACGTAGCTCAGGATGGTCCCAACAGGGACACGGTTCCAGTGGACTAGTGAATCAGACAGTACCCAATCTGCACCTCTGTCTGGTAGTGCCCGTGCAAACCCTGGCAGGCACAGGTCACATGTCCAGGGCCGGACAACGTGAACTGTAAAACCTCACCTGTACAGTCTGCAGCTGTCAATAATACCCCTGTGTAGGCCAGACACATGGGAGAACTGTGTGCAGACATACACGCACACACTGGACACATATGTAGGGCACCGCAACACACACATGCATAACATCCACACACGCCCAATTAGATCAAAGGCCCAAACCCACACACATGATGTCATCCAATGGTGCAGCCTAGGCCTCTGGCAAACATTAACACCCTGTGCATATGATGATGCCTGCGCTGCATCCCTGACATCCACACCATCAGTGCAGGGACATGCTCATATGGTCTGATGCACAGGGTGAACAGACTAGGATGATATGTGTAGTTTACAAATGTTGACAACTGTTGACAGTGAGCAGATATATCATGTAGTACAGGTATACAATACTGTTAACAGTATGTGTCTTGTGTAACAACAGTGCAGCTTAGGCCTCCGGCAAACATTAACACCCTGTGCATATGATGATGCCTGTGCTGCATCCCTGACATCCACACCATTGGTGCAGGGACATGCTCATATGGTCTGATGCACAGGGTGAACAGACTAGGATGATATGTGCAGTTTACAAATGCTGAGGACTGTTGACAGTCAGCAGATATACCATGTAGTACAGGTGTACAATACTGTTAACAGTATGTGTCTTGTGTAACAACAGTGCAGCCTAGGCCTCTGGCAAACATTAACACCTGTGCATATGATGATGCCTGTGATGCATCCCTGACATCCACACCATCGGTGCAGGGACATGCTCATATGGTCTGATGCACAGGGTGAACAGACTACGATGATATGTGTAGTTTACAAATGTTGACGACTGTTGACAGTGAGCAAATATTCCATGTAGTACAGATGTACAATACTGTTAACAGTATATGTCTTGTGTAACAACAGTAAATTCATGTTGGTCATGTTGTTCTGCTGTCCTTCTTCAAGTCTAATTGCACGTGCTGGTGGATGTCAGTGTTTGCAGTTAAGTGTCCCATATGTCAATGTGGACTACTCAAAGGTATGTATGAATATACCAGCATGCACCATGTAGCTGCCACATACCAGTGAGAATGTCCCACGTCACAAACATGTCTACTGTTCCAAGAGCATGATAGCTGTGTATTAAGCTACTGTGGCCACAGACATGACATCCATAAAGGGTGACATCACAGGTACAGGTACATGGAGTGGTGAGGTAAGAGAGTGGTCTAGTTGATTACAAGGGTAGAGGCCAGTGGGAAGTGTGATGCCTCAATGGGAATCAATAATACACATTCCCATGACAGGATGCCAACACACAACTGCACCCACACACTCAGGTATTGACACACATGTATTCAGTGAGGGCTCCTGCCTATGTGCAAATCATCATTACAGTACTGTGCACCTACATGACGTGCCACAGAGAATACACATGTACAGGTAGTCAGTACGGCCTAAGATTGTGGACATCAACACGGATAGTTGAATGCGTCACCTGGATGGTAGAAGGGGTCCTATCAGTTCAGTATGGTAACATACATCCTCCCCCCAGGGACCAGTCAGCCCTACATACACACACTGTGGCATTCAGTAATTAATACACCTATGTCATGCACATACAGATACCTCACGTGTGAGATACATGCCCCTGCCTATGTCTTGCTTTATACATTGCAGTCTGTACAGATGTGTACACTAGTGTACAGGAGAGTGAGTAACAATTGAGATGTATTCCCCACAATACGTGACAAATAAGGGCAAACACATACCCACATATGCCAGTACTGTGAATCTCAGACCTACCTAGCTCATGTTATGTATGTCAGATGTACAGCAGTATTGCACTTGTTTCAAACTGTACTGATGCTTCCTGTGCCAACAGTGCTGATATATGCACTAGGGACATCATATCTATTAACAGGTGTCAAGTGATTTATCTTCGCTATCACTCTGACCGCTGTCTAAGTTGTGTGTTATGTCCTTCAGTTAACGAAACCATTGCTTACCAGTTATGCAGGGTATTTTAGGACCGCTTGTGACACACCTGTGAGCTGTCCACAGCAAACATCCATCTGCAAAGATGCCCCGCCACTTAGTTGTTTCAACACATCTGTCCATACCTGTGGTACATCATTCTGTACATTCAGCATATCACCATATACAGTTGGCAATGTTGAGGCTGCATTGCAGCTGCATGATGTACTAGGATACACGCCACCTGCATACATCAGTGACTGCACACGCATGTTATCTGAACACACAAGACTACGTGTACAGGAGTGTAGGTCCTACAATCCTGACATTTGGTCATGTTTGTAGGCATTGCAATTGGCGGATATGTGTAATAACATACATGACACATGGACTGTTGTATGATATAATGGGTGACCAGTACAGAGGGGATGTTACCTCTGTCAACATTGATATCACACCTTATGTACTGTTAGCATTCAGCAGCCATGGACCTACATTCCATGTGCATGTGTGTAATGGCTCTATCCACCTGTTTGCACAAAGGACTACAACAGCTATGCTATTTACAGGTATGCTGTGTGTGTGTGTGGCATGTACATACCCAGGACAGGTACATGTATGTCATATCCATTTATGAGGGTGTGTACCGGTGTACAACAACAGACCTCTGCTAATGGTGGGCAGTACTGAAGGCCCTTGGTATGTGTACAGCTGACCTGGTCACAGACAGTGGTATCATTGCATTGCATAACACATGATGCAACTGTGTCAGTACATGTTTACTGTCTACAGTTGATGTAGAGCTTAGTATAGTACACAGGTCAAGGGTCACATGGTGGCGTACTCGTCTGTCATACAACATGTATGATTGCATGGTGGTGGTCCAAGGGCATGGTGGTGTCTGCAGTTTACATCCTAGAATGCAGCATGTGACACTGTGTCCTGCACATGTCTCATCTGTGATGCCTTTCATGGGGGGACTGGTCAGTACATGTTAGTGGCCTTTATGAATGTGGGTACACCACCTGGAGTGGTACTTACCTGTGTTATGGCCCACATGTCTGGTTCTGAGGTATATTGTGGTATTGCTAGGTTCTGAGGTATATGGTGGTAGTGCTATTGTGCACTACAGAGACATCAGCCAGGTGTTCCTCACTGCACAGATGTCAGTACTCCCCATTGTTGGATCTACAGTGGCCAGCTGTGACTATGGACACTACACATCTAGCACTGGCTAGCATAAGAAAACAATGCAGTTGTCCTGTAGGTGTATGGGAGTTAACCTGTGTTTAGGACATTTGCCTTGGAATGGCACTGTGTGGGCGAATGCGACTTGGGTAATATCCACACTCCATTGTATCATGGATGCATGTGATATGTGTCAAAGGCCTGCCTACTGTCAGCCATGTCATCCCAGAATGACAGCAGATTTGTTAAAGACCGGTGTCAAATATATGTAGGGCAGCGTTCCCGCTAACAATGACAACTACCAACACCAGAGCCCATTACATTGTGTTATTTAGGTCTACCTGTAATAGCATGGCCACTGTGGCCCTCCGTGTTTAGCATCTGAGTGCATCCCAGTCAGCCCTGGGCTACTAGGAGTATGAGCATGCCCAGCATATTCTTTTGTAGATGGACACATAGTAGTGCATTCCAACCAGCCCTGTGCTACTAAGTGTGTGAGCATGCCCCCTGTGCTACTAAGTGTATGAGCATGCCCAGTATAACCTTGTGTAGATGGACACAGTGCATTCCAAACAGCCATGTGCTGCTAAGTGTGTGAGCATGCCCAGTGACACCTTGTGTTGGTTATGTGCCTCTGTGTATGGGCATGGCCATTGTAACCCTGTATAGTGCTAGTAGTCATCCATTCCACAGATGGACATACTCCAAGTCAGGATGGATTCATACTTTAAACACACAGGTTCACAGGTATGTACATCTTGACTGCTAGCATCCTTGTTGATGACCACATTCCCAGAGGGTCATAATAACAGCCTTGACATGTGTAGTCTGGGTGGCGTGATTCATATATATGTAGTATTGTAATAGTAATCTGTAAATAGGCAGGTGTTCCGTACCCGACACTGGCATGTGTGTGTATGTCTGTCCCTGTTTGCCGGTGGACTCTAAATTGCTTTTAGACTGGCCACACTCCAAACATTTCTTATACCCATTGTTAGCAAGGCCGATGATGTCACCCATCTACAAATACACCTCTGGGAGGGCTGTGTCCCAGTAATCTCAGTAGCGCGTTCTGTAACTGTGTAATGCTGTAGTGTAATAAAGTAATTAGGTCAGTGTTCTACTCCCACACTTGGTGTGTGTGTGTGTGTGTGTGTGTGTGTGTGTGTGTGTGTGTGTGTGTGTGTGTGTGTGTGTGTCTATCCCCATTTTCCTGAGGACTGAGTAATACCTTTATACTGGTCACACTCCATACATTTCTTATACCCACCGTTAGCAAGGCCGATGATGTCACCCATCTACAAATACACCTCTGGGAGTGCTTGCTGTGTCCCAGTAATCTCGGTAGCGCGTTCTGTAACTGAGTAATACTGTAGTATGATAAGGTAATTACGTCGGTGTTCTAATCCCAACCATGCCAACTGTGTGTGTGTGTGTGTGTGTGTGTGTGTGTGTGTGTGTGTGTGTGCGCGCGTCTCCGTCTGCCTGGGGACAGAATAATGCTTTTAGACTGCTCACACTCCATACAATCCCTATCGCCATCTTTGCCAATGCTGATGATGTCACCCACCTAGAAGTACACCTCTGGGAGTGCTTTGTCCCAGTAATCTTGGAAGCGCATTCTGTAACTGCATATTGCTGTTGTCTGATAAGGTAGTTAGGTCAGTGTTCTAATCCCAGCTATGCCAACTGTGTGTGTATGTGTCTCCATCTGCCTGGGGACAGAATAATGCTTTTAAACTGCTCACACGCCAAACAATCCCTATCGCAGACTTTGCCATTGCTGATGATGTCACCCACCTAGAAGTACACCTCTGAAAGTGATGTGTCCCAGTAATCTCGGTAGCACGTTCTGTAACTGCGTAATGCTGTAGTGTGATAGAATAGACAGGTAGGTGTTCTATTCCAAGGCATGACAAGTGTGTGTGTTTGGCAGTCATATCCTATGTGTTGGTGTCTGTGAGTGGCTAGCTACTGGATGTGTTGAGGAGCGTGTTTTGTTGTTTTCCTATATAATGGCCTTAAATGTCACAATCGGCCAAGAGACTGGGTTGGCAAGACATACACATACATTCGGCAATAGGTCTGGTGAGTAATGTCAGCAGCCCTAATCTTACCCTTAATACAGTCTGAACCCATGTGATGCACAGAAACACACTTGCCTTGATATTAATACCAGTACATGATGCAGGAGGCGCATGTGGTTTTCTTTTCATTCTTGTCTAATGCTTTGGTGTCATGTGGTCCGCTGTTGAGATATATATTCTATATCTATGTATGTGTGTGTGTGTATATATATATATATATATATATGTGTGTGTGGACATTAGAACACACAAATGTACATGATGGAATACATGTCCTATACTGTTGAACGCCTGTGCTAGATGATCTGTATGTGATAACCACAGATGTATGTATATCTGCCATGGCTTAGTGGTAAAGCACATCATCTGTGGTGTGCAGGGTCCCAGTTTTGAGCCGTGCAGATGCTGGTTGTTTTGTTGCTGGGAAGAACAAGGGACATTGAATACGGTGATAGTAAGGCACTTTTAACCAGTTGTGTGCGGGTCTGCGCGACAGTAAGCAGTGGTTATTTTTGGGGAAGCTCAGTATGGGTCATGTAACTATGCATTAGAAGACAATACTATGCAAACAAGATGGAAAATAGTGAATCTCGTTTATCCCCAGAGTGTGATGCAGGTCCCAAGAGTGTATGTGTATAGATAGCCGGGTGCAGGACTCAAATATAGGTGAAAGCATGGGGGTGACAGGCATACTGTACGTAGATTGGAGCCCTGTGTCTTGGGATTGCTCCTAGCTTAGCACGCCTAAGCTATGGGTGTGTCTAAACCTGCCTAGTACAATTGGGAGGGACAACAGCAGTATGAGAGTAGTCAAGGTGAACAAGCTGGGCAAACAGGTGATATTTATCAGAATCAGCAGATTACAGGCCCAGCAGACCAGCCCGGCCCAGAACACTATGATAAAGTGAGCAAGCACCATCCCCTCAGGTTTTTCCACACTCTACACCACTGGTGTATACATGCGGGGAAATTTTAACAAACAATCCTACGAAATGAGAAGGGCTGCAGCAGGCAACATAGACCAACATGTGCAGGAGGCTGAGGGTGGTGAGGATGTGAATGCTGCCAAACAACCCTCAGTGAGGATACAGAGAAGACTGTACAGACCCAGGGTAACCTACCAGGGGCTACATGAGCTGGAGACAGTGGAGTGCTATGGGGTGGACAGAAACCTCCTACAGCAGATTGTTGAGCTGTACTGGCCACACCTGACACATCGAACAGGCCAAGGGGAACCTATCCCAGTGGATACCAAGGTATGTGTAGGCCTAGGTATACTAGCCACAGGTACCTCCCAAAGCACAACTGGGGATATAATGGGGATCTCGCAGGCATCTGCATCCAGGGTATTCCACCAGTTCCTGGATGCCATGTCACCACATGCAAGTGAGCACGTACATTTCCTCATCACACGTGAGGTGTTGACCAGCAATATGCGTCTCTTCCACTAAATGGCAGACTACCCTGGGGTAGTGGGTGCTATAGCCTGCACGCATGTATGCATCAAAGCACCACCTGTTGAGCAGGGTAGGGCCTACATTAACCACAGGGGCATCCCCTCCATCAACTGCCAGTTCATTTGCGATGCCCAGGACATTATACTGAATGTGTGTGCTGGCTGCCCTGGAAGCTATAACGATTCCGATATATGGCATCTGACACAGCTGTACCACAGCTTTGCTAATATGGACATCCCCTACGGTCACCTACCCACTGGAGCCATGGCTGATGACACCCATCAGAAATGCACACACACCTGAACAACGACGCCTTAATGAGGCACACGCACAGGCCAGACATATAATAGAGTGCGTGTTTGGGATGCTCAGGTCACGGTTCCGGTGTCTGGACACATCCAGTGGAGCCTTGTATTATTCACCAGCTACATGCACCCAAACTGTTACGGTATGTGCAATGCTACACAATATGATCCTGCAGAAACAGCTGCAGCAGGAACAGCATAATGAGCAGGGCCACACAGCCCCCCACCAATGCCAAGGCATGTACAGGCACAGAGTGACTCAGAGGAGGAACAACTTGAGCTGGACCCAGTAGGTGGAAGGAGGCATGCCCAGTATGACCTGGCCTTGGCAAAGAGGCAATGCATAGCATATGCACTGACACAGTAGGGACCCAGGGAATGTCACCCTCTCTGACTCGCACAGACAGTAAAAGGGATGCCAAACATGACACTACCTGTGCTCAGCCATGTATAGGAAGTGCACTATGTGCATCCGACATAGGCAGCCTTCCAGCACCATCCACAGGTCTGGCACACCCTCAAGGTAAATCAATCAACCTACCAACTGGCAGTTGTATTAGAATGTGTTGGTACATGTAGCTATGGTATGGATGTGAGCATGCAAGGGAATTTGGTGGCCGAATGTTAAGGCAGCAGACAGTAGATGTCCATAGTGGCACCATGACATCTGTAGCACATACGAGGGTCACCATAATAGTAAGTAGTACACAGGGTGTCATAACCCACTGCGGGTAATGGGCTGAGCATCATGTGTGTCCATACAGCCCACACAAGTCTCAACCAGCTGGACAGACAAATGCTATACTATGGCCTCTGAATATGCCCAATGGATGACCCCCCCCCCCACAGACTCACACAGAC